>NC_048433.1:12403913-12583954 GCF_004353265.1 Vitis riparia | reverse complement strand
TTGTTTCTTTTAGATCTAAAAGGTATACGCTTTTGCTTATTGGGTTTTTGTAGATCTGATTGTGAATAGTGGATCTGTAATATAGGGTTGGCCTTTGTTGGGTTTTTACTAAATGGGATGTGACGATTTCTGCATTCATGTTGCCTTTTTTGCTCATGGGTATGGCTGAAGTGTTTCTGTTTTCTTTGCTCCATTGTTGATCTTCTGAAGCTGGAGACCCTATTTGTTGCTCATTTGGTAATGGGCCTGTTTTTTTTTTGAATCTTCTTCAGTGAAATCATCAATTCAATTCCTTAGACCTAAGACCTCTGTTTCCAAACAATTGATATCTGATATCTGTTCACTGTCGCAGGCATGCAAACTAACAATTTCTTTCTCTTTTTGTTTGGTTTTGAATGTGAGAAGGAATTGGCATCGATCCTTGTATTTGAAGCTTATTTGTAAGATCTTGTCATTTTAATTTTTGGGGAGGAATCACGTATTTTCAATCTATAATATGATGGATCTGCTTACGATCAAAGGAAATTTGATTGGGGTGGTGATAAGGAATGTGAATAAATCTTAACCTGACCTCCCAAAATGGTTTCAGTGGGAATCCAATATTTAAGACTTTAGATTCAATTACATTTGAGTTGTTAATTCTTGTTAAGTCCTTAAGTTGATTGATCTAACACCCAGCATGTAGGAATTTCTTTGAAGTTGAAACCCCTTCTTCCTCAACTAAATTTTGATACTCTTTTGTGTGTGTGTGTGTATTGAAGGTTACGTTTGGTGTGCTATTCCACGATGATAGGTGTGCAAACATATTTGAAGCACTGGTTGGGACACTGAGGGCAGCAAAGAAGCGCAAAGTTGTGGCATACGAGGGTGAGTTACTCTTACAAGGAGTGCATGATAACGTCGAAATTGTCCTCAAACCCACCCCACCACCTGCAACTGACGCACTTGCAAACAAGTAAAAGAATGTGATATTTTGCTTATATATCCGGTTCCCTATGTCGTGAACTGATTTGGAAGGTAATTGTATTCTATGTTGTATTATTTGCTTTCGAGACTCGTGGAACTATTCCCAATGTTCGCGCTTGCCAAAGTATTTTATGGTCCGGTTTTCCTAAATCATGTGAAGCAGGGGCGTGTAAGCCGCATTGATATTGTTTCTCCAGCATTCAACTGCCGTTTTAGGCAGTTTCTGAGCTTAATTTTGTAGTTGGGCAGTAGTGATTATTCCTATAAAATGGGAAAAGACTTGGTACATGCCTGCACAACTAATCTCAGTTTGCCATCAGAATTGCCTCCTCCGAAGCAGAAGCAGTTGAGAATGTGGCACTAGAGGGTCGAGGGAGGTTGGCTTGTTGGAAGTTATTTGATGCCTATATACCTGTTTCTGGTCTTGACAGCACGTAGATTGAAGTAAATGCTTAGAAACTGTCTGAAAGCAACGAAAGGGAGCAGGAAATACCATTTGGTTGAATGGGAAAACCGTTGGCCTGAATGCTGGTGATACCCGAGAATAAGACAATATCATCATGTTCTTCCTTTACTATAGCTTTAATCGGATTGCCCATGTCAGGCCAAGCATTTAGGATAGAGACTATAAGTTATTTTTGGGTACCCTTTCTTCCACCCCCACCCCACCAATACAACTCAATCCAACTACTTGGGAGTCATCAGCTCCAGCCAGGTAATCTGACTTAAGAAATGTTAGTATATCAGAAAACACTAAATAACATTTTGGCAATTAATTGGAGCTGAGATGCTTTCAGCACAATGTTGGCATTGCCATGCACCTAGGGCTTGAATCAAGCTGCTTTAATGTACATAGTTTGGGCAAAACCAGAAAGCAACTAAAACTCGGACTACACTTGTGTTCAGGTGCGAGTCTGATCTGGCACTTTAGGACCAGTAAGGATGAATGCTTGGAGGAGGCTCTGAGCTGCCTGGGTTTCATCAGGTGTCCCAGATATGATTACAGTTCTATCACTTGTTCCTGGACGAGGTTCATGCAGAGTGACCTTTGCACCAGAAATCTGATTCACACGCGCACAAGATGTTAGTTTGAAATGGAGGAATTTAAGCGTTGTATGGGTAGCAACTTCTGAATATTATCAACCTTAAGAATGTGCGTGTAGCTCAAGTATCACAAGAAAAGTACAAAAGCTCGTTAAAAAAATGATGCTTTAACAAGCTTAAGTCTATTGACAAAAGAATATAGTTGCTATTTGCTACAGGTTTCCTTCTGAGCCACAAATACAGCAGGTTTTCTGAATATAGATTTGTCCCACAACCCACATCATCACTTGTTGACTTTTCTTATTATTATGACCATCATATAGAATAAATTCATGTTTATTTGTGTGCAGAACTAATTTCAGTTGTAACACCAACAAAGAAAAACCACACTATATATTTCAGGAAAAAAAGAGGAAAGAGAAAAACAAGAGAGAGGGTGTTACCTTCCTCAGACGAGCCAGATTGTTACCATTCTCCCCATAAACAGAGCCAATAACATTTTCAGGAATTACAATCTCCACTGTTGTATTGGTAATAATAGCAGATTTGCTTCCACTGCAGACACAAAATAGATGAGTTACCAACCAATATAGGTGTAAAGTAGATAACTACTCAACATTCTAAAGATATTTTTCTTTACCCTTTACTCTTTACTATGTCCAATTAGAGATTACTTGTAGTTATAGGTGCCATACATTAATGTCAAAAGTCAAAACTTGGGGTACTACGTAAGTTGCCAATGCCAGTGGAGTAGCTAATGAGTGATAAAATTGCAGACACTAGTGGTGATTAAGCTATAATTTTAGAGAAGATAAAGACTCTAGCCATGGACTCATGAAGCTTAATGTCCCCAGAGTTGCACTCCTGGATGTTCGTATGCCCTTAGTTGGGAACCAAGCCCCATTTTTATGTCCCTATGAATTCTATTATGTGGATACCAACCTGCCAATCTCTATGCCACCCTTGATGTTCCTTGGATTTACTCCAGTTACCGTCTGCAATCAGTGACTCTCATAAGGAAAAATAAAAAATCAAAAAGGGAATGATTTTGAGTGCCCAATTATGAGAGACTAGGAAGAGCTTTTACCTGTGATGGCCATAATCTAGGTGAAGTTGGATGGTCTAAACTATGCGAAAGTCCAAGATGATCCATACTCTGTGTTAAAGTAGTATGTCGACTGAAGCTAGGAGACACACCCACCGATGAGTGCAGACCAAAAGAGGCAGGATCCCTCACTCTTCCATAGGGGCTGATCTCATTCATTGCAGAACTGCTCCTAATTCCAGCACCATTCAACGTTTTACTAGGGAAGAGGTTATCTCGCAGCCTACCAGTTATATGATATAATGCATCTTGAACATTTACAAACTCACCTGAAATCTGTTCAAAATATTCAAATAAATAAATACCTTTATAGATTGTATATTTCACTAAACTGCTACATCCACAACTGAAGTTGCTAAAATGCCAATTTTCACTGAATGAAACTTTATAATATCTAAATTCTAGAAGTGTGTTGGCAGATTTCTTGAAAGATGATTAACTTAAACACCATCTAAACATAAAACCTGTAGGTGTGCAAACTGTCAAACGTGTTCATGTTTAAGAAATCTTGATGAGATCAAGCAGGGAGTTGTTATTAGAAAACACTGTCAATCAAATGTCTGTACAGTTTCAAATCTTGGAAAAGGCTTGCAGGAACACAATATCAGCTGGTCTAAATAAATTGTTATTAGAAGATACCAGCTGCAAACGTGCCATCCAAAGAAAGTGGTACTAACTAAAGCAGCAGAAGAAAAATAACTTACAAACATAAAAAGCTGTCTTTAAGTGGCTTCCTGGTTTAAAATTTTCGCAAAATGTTGTGGGGTGTTGGCCAGGTGAAAAAGGTAATAGGAGTGAGACAGGTGGGGGGCAGGAGGGAGAGGACACAAAAAGGAAAGAAAAATTAACCACAAAAAGTCTTGAGCACCTTCAGTTCAATGATTTGCGGTCCCTTGTCATCTCCACAATAAAAAAGGAAAGGAAACATAAATTTGGTGATGTCATGTCATCAAGATCTGATCTGAGGTGACAAAGAATGCATAGACATCTAAGAGTCATCGAGGATAACAACAAAATTGCTGAAGACCCTAAACCAAGAGTTTGCATTTGGTTTATCATACAATATGGAAAAATTTTGCTTCATGATGGACAAAGTTAAGTGTACATGCTTTCTTACTTGTCAAAAAAAAAAAAAAAATGTAAGGTACATGCTTTCTCTCATTATAAAACTTTTAATTATGCCAAAAAAAAAATTACTTAACAGAAAGAGACTAGTGTATTAAAAATAGAATAAAGAAAAAGTAAAGAAAGAGATTAGCACATAAAAATAGAATAAAGAAAAAGCAAAATGAAAGTTCAAGAGTCATCGTAAAATGCCTTGAAGAGAAGTGATCAGAGTTCATTTATAGAAGCAAGTTCTATGAAAATACCCTAACCCAACTGAACCCTTCAAAATTTGGTAAAAAGGATCATTCTCAATTCAAATTGGACAAATGACTGGCATTAATAACCATTCTCCCCATGTGCAAAATCATATGCCAAACAGAACCAATGACAAGGTTTTTTGTCCATTTAATAACTGTCAAGGGAAAAGGAGTTCTAGACTTCTAGTCACAAATTACACCCAGTTATAACTCAGATGGGTATCAGGGCTTTGGACTAAAGCCTTGTCTATCAAAGCCAGTTTGGACCTTTCTGGCTAACCTTAATTGGAACAGAATCCTTCGTTAACTGAGAAAAATACACAAATTAAGAAAGAACTGGGAAAGAATCCTAGAACTTAAATGGATCTTAATGGGAAAAAGATTCCTCAGAATCCTCATATTTTAACTCAAGAAAGATACCAGAATTATAAAAGAAGAAAGAAGAAGACAACTGGAACCTTAACTGAACCTTAATTGGCAAACAAACCTTGAAAGCCTCCAATTAACTGAGAAAAATACAAGGATTACTAAAGGAGAAGAACAAGAAGAATCCTCTCCTAAGTCCTCAGATTTTCAGAGAAAATACCAAACCTGCAGAAGAAGAAGAATTCCAGGAAAAGAATTGTTGGATTACTGAGAAAAATAAGAGATTTACAGAAGAATTAAGAAATTACAAAAGAAGAATTGGAAAAGAATCCTTGAATCTGACTGAACCTTAATTGGGAAAGGATCCATGGAATACTCAGATTTAACTGAGAAAAATACCAGAATTACAGAAGAGAAAAAGTAAATGAAACTTAATTGAAAAAGAATCCCAGGATTTAACTGAGAAATCACAAAAGAACTAAAAAAGAATCCTTGAATTTAACAGAACCGGGATTTAACTGAGAAAAATACCAGATGCAGAAGCAGAAGAACAAGAAGGAACCTTAATTAGAAAAGAATCCATGAATTTAACTGAACCTTGGAACCCCTGGACTCAACTGAGACAAAAGAAAAATTGGAATTGGAAAAGAATCCTTAAATTTAACTGAACCTGGATTTAACCAGAAGTAAAAGCAGAAGTAAACAAATCCTTGGATTTAACTGAGAAATCACAAAAGACAAATTGGAAATGCATCCCTGAATTTAACTGAACCTGGCTTTAACCAGAATCAGAAGTTAACTGGACCCAGATTTAACTGAGAAAAATACCAGAAGCAGAAGGAACCTTAATTGGAAAAGAATCTTCAAATCCTCAGATGAAGAAGAAGAATCCTTGAATTTAACTGAACCGTCCAGAAAAAGAATCCTCAAAATCCTTGGATTTAACTAAGAAAAAATCCAGAAGAACAAGAAGGTAACAGGGATGTGCGCACATACACAGTGCCAGATACATGGTCAACACATATGTCCAAAAATAAAACACCATCAATCAATTTAGAAAACAAAATTCTTTAGTTGGTTTTTCAAAACCCAACTAATCTTCTGATCACCCAAAAGAAAAGAAAAAAGACAACCTAGCTTTGGCATACTTTTATTCTCATCTTGTGATGCTAAATAAAAATGTGAGAGTTTCTCACCTGAAATCTGTACCACTTGATCATTCTCTGAGGCACACTTTGGAACCTGGTCACTCCCTATAATACGTATCCCAGCACCAGAGGCCTTCCTCATCTCTGAGATTATTGTGCCTCCTTTCCCCATCAAACAACCGACTTGGTTTGATGGAACTACAAGCCGTGCAGAAACAGGGGAACCCTTCGAGCCAGAATCTAGCCCTTTTTCAATGCCAGCCTCTATTGACCGATTAAAAACAGTAATTACACCATTTTGTGCTGGCGAGTATCTTGATTCTGGGTTCTACATTTTAAAAATAAAATAAAAATGAAGCCAAAGGGAAACAAATGACTAATTAATACCTTCAGATAAGCAGAGAACCGCACAAATAAAATAGTGAAAAATGATCACTGCATTGACTAACCTCTGAAGCAGTAATAGTGATCAATCGTTCATCACACTCAGCAACAGGAGCTCCAACACTTATAGAAGTCCCTGTCTCATTTTGAAGAGACTTGACAATTGACCCACCCTTGCCAATTACACCCCCAACCCGATCATTGGAACAAAGAATCTTAAAAATGACTTCTTGCTGTGATGTTTTTGGGTCCAGGGTGGAGATCCTTTCAGTGTTTATTGACAAAGGACGACTTCCTGAAGCATAACTTATGGTGTTGCTAGGAATAGGTGGTAGCACTGAACCACGCTGTTGAAAAAGATCTACACGTGGATCCGGTAGGCTTTGCTGGGGAACTACCTCAAGAGGTCTGCCTCCAATCAACTTTGTTTTATCAACATTTGGACAATCTTGAAGGCGACGAGAGACAGCAACAAGTGCCTTCTTTACAGCCAGAACATCTCCCTCAATCTGCAAAACATTGACCCATTTTTTCACATGGAACATGGGGTAAAACAGCTTCTCAAATAAAATATGGTAAGGCATGAATATCAGATCAACAAGCAATTTCACTTTACCATGTTTTATTAAAACAATGATCATTATAAGAGTAATTTTTCTTTTAATTTCACACCTTATGATACAAAACTTTTCTTTTGATCGGCATCTTATTATGAGCACTTAGAAAGGAGATTTACAAGGTACTAACTCTCCTTTTTAGTCATTTAGTAAAGAAGATTTACTAAGCAACAACACTCATTTCGATACATTTAGTTCTGAATATTCATATGCTCCTTTACTAAAGAAGCAATTTCCAAAAAATTCATAATTTTATGGTGCAATACTTTATAAATGCCTGGGACAGGCCAAAATCCATATTTTTCCATGCTTCAAAGTTTGTCAAATATAAAGAAGATGGCAATCACAGAAACCTTCCTTGAAGCTTCTAAAGTATCCCCTAAGAGCTCCTAAACTTCACTGAATGCCCCATGTTAAGCACAAAATATGCTCAAACCTCCTTCCACTATTCACATATAGAGCACCTAAGTTGGATCAAGTCAATCTATATATCATTGTCTTGATCCTATTCTAGCAAGTTTTATAGACAGCACAAAATCAATAACCATTGAGTCCAATAGGTTGACTTGATCCTATTCTTGCAAGTCTTATAGACAGCACAAAATCAATAACTATTGAATAAATGATTAATGGAAAAAAATAGTGCAAAATGGCTTTCCATATGAGAAGTCTAAGAGGAAGGCATGTGTTAGACAATACAGATCTTGGATGGTGTTCATAGTAATGTGCCTATATTAGAGTGCAATGCCTATTATCATACAAATGCTAATAATAACTTCACTTGAGAGTTTGACCTGCTTAAAGGCAAGTCATCATGAGAGAAGGGATCTATGTCTCTCCCCTATCGTCTGCAGACACACTCTTCTTCTCTGGAAGGTTAACACAGTTCAGTTAGATATTGGAAATGGATTGTAATTTGCGCTGAGGTTGTGTCAGGTCTGAAAATAAAAATTCAAAAAATGAATTTATCCCAGTGGGGGAAGCAGATGAAGTGGACAAACTAGCTTCTTTATTTGGGTGCAAGGCCAGGAGACTTGCTGCTTCTCATCTATGTCTACCTTTGGGAGTATCTTCTTGTGCTGTGTGGGATGCAGTAGGGAGATTCAACAGGAGATTGACCTCTTGCAAGAAGTCCCATTCCAAGGGAGGAAGATTAGTTCTTATAAATAGCACACTCTTGAGCCTTCCAATCTATTTCATGTCTCTTTTTACAATTCCCAGAAAAGTGAAACAAATTAGAAAATTTTTGTGGGGAAATCAGTGCAAAGGAAAAAGGATGATTCCATATTGACCAAATGTTTGCAAAGATAAGAAGTATGGAAGCCTAGGAATTAGAATATGGAAGTCCTTAATAGGGCCTTTCTAGACAAATGTTTGTGGAGGTTTGCCCTTGAGAAGGGCAGCTTGTAGAGGAAGATCACTATAGGAATTTCAAGGAATTGGATGGGGAGTGGAGCACTCAAAAGAGGTTAGGGAGCCTTTTCGTATGAATCTTAGGAAACACATTAGAAATGATGGGAGAACTTTACTCTCAAGAGTTAGGATAATTATTTAGGTCAACAATGGTGGACTTTTCTTTCTTTTTCTTTTTGATCAGAAACAAGAGATGAATTAATAACGTATAAGGAGTTCATGAGAGGGATGAGGAATCCTTCCCACAAAAATACTAACCGGATCTAAACACTAAAAAACTTCCACTATACAAGGAGATTTGTAGAAAAGATAGATCACAAAAAAAATGTACAAGGGAAAACCTCTCCTAAAAGAAAAAAAAAACTGCTAAGCTCCTCTCATCGGTGACCCAACCCTAGTGGCGTACATACCAAAAGCCAACTAAACTTAATGACATTCAAAGGAATGCCCTTAAAATCGTCAGTACAAAAGGCCCACAAAGAAGAAAAGAAATGAAATAAATCTCATAATGTCTCAAACGTCCTCCATTTGTCCTCAAAGATCCTAACATTTCTTTCTTGCCACACCATCCAAATCAAAGTAAGACAAGCAATCCTCCAAAGTGTCTTGCCTTTGGTGGAATTTCCAAAGCCCATATAAGAAATAATCATCATATCACAAAAAACTCCTAGGCTAAACCCACATCATCCCAGCCCGTATAAAAAGTCTATGCCACAACCCCAAAGTGAATGGACAATGTAGAAATAGGTGGTCACTTGTCTCTCCACTCCCCTTACATAGTATAAACCAATCCAAACTAAGGGCTTTGGAAGGTCTTCTCAACTGAAGTATGTCATTGGTAAATATCTTCTTATGTGCCACTAACCAAGCAAAGGTCTTGACCTTAAATGGAACTTTTAATTTCCAAATAAATTTGACTGAATGGAAAGGAATTGATTCTGATAATTTGAACAAAGTGTGGAAGAAAGATTTTACTAAGAATAAGCCTAAAGAGGATAGTGCCCATGCTCATGCATATGGGATAGATGTGGACAAGTGTACGTGGGTATGAGAAACAAAATTTTGGTAGGACACTTGGGCAGGGTAGAATCGGTTGAAAGAGACCTTTCCTTTGCAATTCACAGTAGCTTCTACTAAGAATATCAAAGCTGTAGATTAATGGGGAAGGAAGTGGAGGCCATTGGTTGGTGCAATTTAGAAGACCCTCTAAGATTGGGAAATAGAGGGTAACCCAAGTTTTGAAATTTATTTATTCTATGAGAGTGCAAGAAGAAGATACTTTGCAATGGAAAGAGGATTGGAAAGGAAGTTTCAATGTAAAGTTATACTGCAATTTCTTATGCTCTAAGACTACTAGTATTCCTAACCAAAGAAATTTGGGGGTCTCAAGCTCCCCTCAAAATGTTTTTTTTTTTTTTTTGCTTAGGAAGCATCATGGAGGAAGATCTTAATTGTAGATAATTTAATGAAGAGATATAGTCTTTACAAATATAGTGAAGAGTCAGTTGGCAACATTTTGATGCATTGTGAAAGGAAAAAGGAGCTATGAACATTTCCTTTAGCAGTCAACTTTAGTAAAGTCCTCCTCCTTAAGTGAAAGTTTAAGGGGGATAAGAGAAGAACTAGCTGGCATATGGCTCCCCCTTATGCTTGTTCTAGGGAATGTGGAAAGAACATAATTGTAGGAATTTCAATGAAGCAACTTTCAGTTCAAAGGTTGAAGGAGTACTTCATTAAATCTTTATTGAAGTGGTCCTTGGAAATGAAGAATTTTTCAATGATGGAATTCGTAGATAGCCATAACTATGGATAGTTTTTTTTTTTTTTTTTTTTTTTTTTTTATAGATAAATCATAGAAATTTTATTAGAAAAAGGGAGCAAGAAGGCAACCCGAAGCATACAAGGAGTATACACGAGAAACCACAAGACAAAAAACGCAAAAAAGCAAACACTCACCAGCCATTAGCTAGAACCCGACCAATCAACAAAGTTAATTAAGGAACGGGGTTCTCCATCTAAACAAGACTTAGTCCAAGAGAAAAGATTACAAACGAAGGAGTTTTTCAATCTTTGGATCGACAAAGCCTCATTATCAAAAACTATCCTATTTCTTTCTTTCCAAAATCGTCCAAAATAAACAGAGAGGAGTTGCCCGCCAAGTCTTTCCACGCTTCTTGTCCACAAAGGAAACAGACCAACCAAGGAGAGTGTCTCTAACCGTAAGTGGAAGGACCCAATTAACACCAAACAACCAAAACACAAGATCCCACAATACCCTCGCCTTGGGGCAATGAATAAGGATGTGATTTATTGTCTCCTCTTCATCACAACACAAGAAGCACCTGTTTGCTAAAATCCAGCCCCTCCTTTTGAGTTGATCTTGGGTTAGAACCTTCCCCCAAGAAGCTTCCCAAGCTAAAAAAACCCACCTTTGTAGGCACACAAGGGCTCCAAATGATTCTCCAAGGAAACGAGACTGCACCACTAGAATCAAGAGTATTGTAAAGGGATTTTATAGAGAAAATCCCGTTCTTAGAAGCATTCCACAACACTTTTTTTTTTTATAGGCAAATGCAAAAATATATTAGAAAAGGGCACCTTGAGGAAAACCCAACCGCATACAGGGAGTATACAAAAGGCCCCTTAAGGCACACACAAAAGAAGAGAAAATACAAAACCGACCCTCATCTAGCGCCTAGCCAATCAAAAAAACTAAGTAAAGGAAGAGGACCTTCATTTACAATTGACTTTGTCCACACCCAAAGATTACAAACAAATGTGTCATGTATTGTTTTCCACTTTCCATCATTTTCTACGGCCCTATTTGGTTCAACTTTTGAGAAACCAAAAACTCTTTTTTTTTAACTCAATAAGAGCTTCTATGCTTGTTTGGCTAACTTTGTTAAAAAGCTCATGACTTAATATGAAAACCACAAAAATGTTGTTTTTAATAGAAACTCTATTTTGGTAGAAGCTCTATTTTGGTTTATGTAAGAAGTTTTTTTCATGTTTAATAAGAGTTTTCCAATACTAATATTGCCTTTTAAAATTCTGATTTGGTAGCAACTTCATCTTCCACCTCAACTAAAAACAGGAAGTCATCCCAAACGAGGCCCATATCATACATGGCATCCCATCTTGTATCCTAAATTTTTCAATATAAAAAATGCATAGAGAAAGATATTGCTGGAATGTGCATTGATCTTTAATCTCCTTGGTTTCCTTTTTAATTTCCTTACTTCCCTTATTTTTCTCCCATATTTTTTTCATTATGATTTGATTTGTTAATCCTTGATTATGTATAATTGAAGTTATCAAAAGTAAAAGACAATGTCAAGGTGATATGACTTCTTTTAGCCTAGGGAGAAAGGAAAAAACATGATAGCCTAACTAGAGTAAGGCGATAAAGAATACAAATATATTTACCTATTTGAAATGTAATCAATATAAACATCGTCTTCAATAATCAATACTATTAAATTTTCATCCCTCATGGTGTCCAATAAAATTAACAAAATAGTAACAATTATTTAAAGTGTAAAATATTATAACCCACACCATAAGAAACATCATATTGTTTTAGAGAAATTCATCTTGTTCAAATGTATATTCTATTTTCAAATATCCAAAAATCAAAACAAAGAGAATAAACATCTTAGAGAAGCTTTAGACATCATCATCATAGTCATCATTGAAATTAAAATTTCCATTAGTTCCATAAAGACTATCCATCTCATTATCACTGTGATTAATAATATAATGTATACTCTATTTTAATCTAATCTTAGATTGAATTAAATTACAATCTAAGTATGTTTAATCTTAATCCATGGTCAAAGGTGATCGCCTCTATATTATTAGCCTTATCCCAAGGCGATCAATCACCTTTGATAACACTATGCATAATATATATATATATATATATATTATTATATATATATATATATATATATATATATAAACTAGTATTGGAAGACTAAAGCATAGGGAAAATATAATCAGTTTGATGAAAGATAGCAAGACAGAAGAGCTAAAAATCAATTTCATATATATGAAAAAACCATAGACTATATATAAACTATTATTGGACGACTAAAGCTAAGGGAAAAATATAATCAATTTGATGAAAGATAGCAAGACAGAAGAGTTAAAAATCAATTTCGTATATATTAAAAAACTAGAGACTAGGGTTTTAAATAGTTCAACTTAACAAAACATGACATTATGATGCATGGGTTCATAATAAAATCCACAAAACAAATGTTTTGAATTTTTAACTAATTTTAGTTAAAATTCTAAATCATTATATCTATATGTTTTGTTAAAATGCAATGTGTTTATTTGCCACCTTCTACATTCTAACTTTCTAAGCTTATATCATTCCCTTGCCCAAAGAAAAGGATCCAAAAAAGGAAAAATTAATACATCAAGCAAAAGTTTATTCATCATCGTATTTAAAGTCAACATTCAAATTATTCAAAGAACAACTCCCCATTGTTCATCACATAACTAATTTTACATTAAGTTTCAACTTTTATGTGTACCTTTGACAACAAGCTTGTAGCATTTTCATGTAGGAATACCTCGCCTCTCCATTTCCCTTTTATTATAATTTCCAGCATTAGAATTTTTTTAAGAAAAAAAATTTTCAAATTTGATTATTTAAAGGAGCTATTAAAAATACCTAAATTTGTTTGAATTTTTATATCATTGTGTCTTGTTATCATATCTTATCATATGAAACACTTAAATTTGTTTGCACTTTTATATCACTGTGTCTTGTTTCGAATCTTATCATAAAACACACTTAAAATAAGATACACATCAAAGAAAAAAAAAAGAGAGAAAGAAATTGTATAGTATCATTTTTGTAAGGTTTTAAAAATAATTCACAATTAAAACATTTGTTAGTAGGGTATGGATAGATATTTCTTAATTTGGTAATCAAAGTAAAAACCACCATCCAAGAGCCTAATTATCACCAAGGGAGAAACTTTTAGTCATGAAGTTCCCCTTTTTTTTTTGATAGACAAATAAGAATATACATATATATATATAAGAAAAATGTCATTCTAAGGTGGCAAACACAGTACTTGAGAAGTATTTATGTTAGACACAAAAGATTCAAACTACAGCAGCTACAACACTTTAGAGCTTGGAGCACAACTACTCTATAAAATCTACAGCAGCTGTATGAAGTTCCCTTTCATACAGAAAATACCATTTCCAAGAATCCCCTTCAGAAATATAACAAGAGAACTCCAGATAGACCCCACCATTTTTCTTTCCTTTTGTGTGTGTGTATTGGCTCATCTATTAACCATAAAAAAATCTATTGCTTCCATCTTTTTAAAAAATTTCCTAAAGACTTCTCCAATGCTTTCACAAGTTAATCTGACTTCTCTGACCTATCTTGACTGGATCTACTTCAAAATATTGACCTAGAATAAGTAGTTTATGTGCTCATGCATTTAACTGAATTGTATTTCAGCACCTGATTCAGTTCCCAATTCTCAAGAACAGGTAATACTTACTTTAACAATGGACAACTGGGATAGCTTTGAAGGAGTTTTTCTTTTTCCTTTCTTTTTTTCTTTTTTTTCCTTCTTAATGGGAATATAATGCATTAACGTTTTGCTAAGTTTATGAGTATAGAAAAGTACAAATTTGAAGTTCCATGAGAATTACTGCTGAATTTGGTACCGAGATTCAACTTCCCAATCCACTGCAAATACTTATTCCAAGAATGGACAAATGGAATAGCTTAGAAGGAGCTTTTGTTTTCCTTCATTTTTCTTCTTAATGAGAATATAATGCATTAAGCTTTTGATAAGTTTATGAGTATAGGAAAGTATGAAGAAATTCGAAGAGAATTACAGCAGAATTGGGTACTGAGATTCAACTTCCCAATCCACTGCAAATTCCCAACCTTAAATTCATCACCTTTGGCATCACATGTTAGTTAATGATAAAAGAAAATGAAATTTCAGTACTAAACTCAAACTCAACATTTGAAAAATATGGAATTTAATTGCTTTTACTAGTATGCATACACACGTCAAACTTGTTTAAAATATTTCTGTTAAGCCCCATCTGAATCATTCTAAGTTAACAAACTTTCAAAATGAATTTTCTTATTATAAACTTTTGTCATTCCTGGCCCTGCTTTGGGTCAACGGTTATTTGAACAAGCTACCCTAATTTAAATTATTTTTACCAATTCAAATCAGAAATTCACTTCGACACTAACCTGAAATTTTGGAATCCTAAAACCCTAAAATTTGGATGCTAAACCCTAATCCGTGACAATGCAGGTAATTTAGGTAACAAATGACACGATTAGAAAGCCTAATACAGCTGCGACAATCACAGGTAACCAGTAAACTGGAAGAACAAAGAAATTCACAAATAAATAAATAAATAAAAAGGGCTTTACCTCCACCATTTCATCAGTCGAGGCAGCACAAGTTGGCAACTTCTCAGCGGTTAAAACCTTAATTTTCGACCCACTCTCTCTCCTTATCTTCTCCACAACCTTCCCACCCTTTCCGATCACCGATCCAACCTGACTGGTCTCCGCCAACAAACGGCAAGAAACAACGCCGCCAGGAGGCACGCCGTCTACCTCCGCAGCGACCTCAAGTATCCGCTCGAAAACCCTAAGCACCGCCTCCTGCGCCGCCGAAGCCTCTACCTCCTCTGACGAACCCTGGAGCGCGATCCTCCTGTTCACGGAGGCAGGGGCAATAACTAAGATAACGCGGTGATCGGAGGTGGATGGCGAGTCTTCGACGCGGATCCTGGCGCCGGTGTCGCTCTGGAGCTGCTTGACGATGACGCCGGACTTTCCAATGACTCCGCCGATTCGGGAAGCGTGGCAGAGGAGGCGGAAGGCAACGTGGCCGGCGGGGACGGGGATGGGCTGAGGAGGGGGCTTGGAGCGCTTAGAAGATCCGTTTGGGGCATAGGCCATGGGGCTGGGGTCGGGCATGCCTGTCGCGGTATAGATTGAACGCTTTGCTGGTGGAGAGAGAAATGAAGCTTCCATTTCTCTCTGGAGGCTCCCTTTAGTTTGTTTCCCCTCTAAAACTCGAGAGTTGCAGACAGGGGAGGAGGGCCTCCCTTGGCGGCTAACATACGCCGGAGGCAAAGTGCGCTTAGTGATTCAGTACCTCGTGAGCGTACGTAGGACGCAGCCTCTAATTGCTTAGTTGGTTCATCACTCGTAGGCTGCATAAAAATAATAATAATAATAATAATAAAATTAAATTAAAATTTAAAAATAAAATTGTAAGATTACTATTATGATTTCATTGGTAAGAAAGTGTAGCTTTCATTGTCGCATCTCATTATATCATGATTATATGTATAGTTAAATTTAAATGTATTTTAATTCATTTTTTATTTTTAATATATATAACAATAATATATTTGTTTTTCAAATAAATAAATTAGCCCAAAAATTATAATACTTATTTTTTAATAATATATATACATATTAATATATTATAAATTGTAAAATTAATAGAGAGAGTGAGGCTCTTGATAGGAGAAATTCTCACATCCATCCCATTTTATTTAGGCTATGTTTGATTTTTAGAAAATATGAGAAAATAAATTAAAAAGAAAAATAGAATGAAACAAAAACGAAAACAATTAATAAATAAATTTAAAATAAATAAATTATCTAATATATTACTTCAAACTCATTTTAATTATTTTTCCTCCGGTAAAAAAGAAATAATTTAAAAATATATAAATTTTTAATTAATTTTAATTATATTTGATTTGATTACCAATTTTTTAATAGTTTTTTAATTTCAAGAAGTACACAATATAGCCTCCCCTTTTAATTGTAATAAATTGGTATCAAAAGTTTTCCCATTATGTAATGGAGTGTAAAGGAAAGTTATAACATAAAGAATCCCAACCATTTTGATGGGCTTTTTTTAACTTCTACAGCTAGTTTGAAAAGACATCCTTAAAAAATGGTAGTTTGAAAAAAAAAAATTCTTAAAAAATGATACTTACAAAACTACTGATAAATCTGTAACATTCAAGTGTCTCTTCGTAGTTTCATATCAATTATACATGTTAAAAAAAATTGAATTTACACTAAAAGTGTTTTTTCATGAGATAGCTTCCATAAATTTATAAAATTGTATTTATACTAAAGGTGCTTCTTTAAGAAACATTTTTTCACAATTTTTTTTATTAATCATAACATTTAAAAAATTAAATTTATACTAAAGGTGCCTTTTTCAAAATTGAATTTATATTAAAAATGTCGCTTAAAAAGACACTTTTCATAATTTTCATAATAATTACATAGTGAAAAAAAAAATTGAATTTACATTGAAGGTGTTTCCACAATTCTATAAAATTGAATTTATATTAAATATGTTTTTTAAAGAAATTTTTTTCACAATTATTATATTAGCTACCCATCGAAAAAATCGAATTTTTACTAAAAAAAAACGTCTTTTAATATAAATTTAATTTTATGAAATTGTGAAATGTGTCTCTTTTAGTAACTTTTTCAATGGATGATTGATATAAAAATTGTGAAAAATGTCTCTTGAACTTTTGAAAAAACATTTTTAATATAAATTTAATTTTTCTAATGTATATAATTATAAATAAAAAAAACTATAAAAAATTTTTAAAAAAATTAGTATAAATTCAATGTTGTAAAAGTGTAAGTGTGTTATTCATATGAAAATTATGGAAAGTATCTTTGGAAGATATATGTCCTTGGATATGGTAAAAAGTATGATAGATTTGAAAATATTTTTCAATGTAGTGTATTTTCAAAAGTTAATTTTAAATTCATCCCACTTTTATCAAAAATCCCCATTTTGACGAGTCAAATGTGTCCATGTGATTTTTGCTTGAGAAGCTCCTTCCCACAAACTATCCTCCTTTTGTGCGCTTAGCTAACTCCCCAGTCCCCACTAAATCTTTCCATGTGTATGTAATTATTAGTAAATTTTGAGACAAAAAATTGTAGAGAAATTTATGTAACCATACACCAAGGGGCAAAATTTTGCCTTTCAGGAACTTTGCTTTTTACTTTTCAAATTCAATGGATTTTGGGGAAAATAAATGACCTTTCATACACTATAATAGTGATGTTGAGACCCTTCCAAAAATGTCCTGCACTTTAACAACTCTCCTAGTTGGATCAGCTGCTTGGAAAAGCCACATAAGCAAGGTCCAAATCACTTGTCCACTTAAGCCAATGACATGGCTCATGTACATGTCATCGTTCAACTAGACACTTCATGTGGATTGATTTTTTTTAAAATATTTGCTAAAACATAACAAAATGGATAGTGAGATTTACCCTCAAATCCCTTCTTCTCTCTTGAACCAAACCCTAACTCCAAAACCCATATTCTTTCACCTTCTTTCATAGCCACAATTTGTGAGGGGAGCTAGCAGTGAAAATAGAGAGAAGTGCCCCGAGTTGAGAGGAGAAAAAGAAGTTGAAAGAGAAAGAGAGCAGAGAATGACAATTTAAGTGGGTGACTAGTTTCGTTGGTTTTGGAAGAGAACACAAGACACTTGAAGACAGTAAAACGTTGTTGGAGATGAGCTTTCCTAGGTATGAATGAATGGATTTATGAGTTCATTTGGGTTCTTATTGGTGCTTTTTGAGATCAGATCTAGCCTCCCTCATTTCCGTAATTGTCATGGAAGTTTTGAAAATTTTAGCTTTATGTCATTCTCCTTTTTCTTATCTTCAAGTGATGGGTGCAAGGAAAAACATTGTTTGAAGTTGATATAGTGTAGGATTTGTCATGAAACCAAATTCATAGAATTCAAATTGGAGAGGAATTTTTAAAATGAAATCTGTAGTTTTGGTTACCCTTCTTCCTTGTATAGGTTTTCCAGTACACACCATGAGTTGACATTTAGGTGAGTTGTGGTTACCTGATTACACACCATGAAAAATTATTTGCAGTGTCAAATATGTCAATCTATAAGTTGGATGAATCACTAATTCAACCCAACCCATTTGGGTTATAGCCCTAATTACCATATGTTGTTTGGCACATCACTCTTATTCCAAAAAGTAAAGGAAACTATAAGGGAAAACAAGAGACAAATACATGATTTCTTTCCCATGACTCATCCAAACAACCCCTTATTAAATAAAATCGTGGGGTGCATGGGAGAACCATTTTTTCCCCCAAAATAAGTGATTTTCATTTTCCCATTGCATGAGCATTTGAAGCAATATTTATTTTTCTCTCATGTGGGGTGCTAGAATGCCTTTAGTCATCATGGGTGTGGACCTTTCTACTACTTTATGACTATTGGGAAAAAACTTTAAAATTGTCATGCTTAAATAAGTGTGTCTTTATGTATTTTATTTCACCTTATTTTATTAAACTAAATACTTAGTGTATATCAAAAGGAAATTATTAAAACAATTCTAATTTGGAGTTAACATTAATAAGGAAAAGATATTACCAATTTGATATATCCATTGGGTTTCCTTTATGCTATGTTTGGTTTGAGGTGTAAAGCCCACAACAATGTTGGTAGTCTAGAAAATAACAAGTGAAAAATAGGGTTGCAACTTGGGCGGTTCCAACCCATGTAAGTTGTACTTAATTCGGTGTTTGAATGAAAATATTAGGGTTAAGGTGTTTTTAAAGTTTTGGTTAACCTATCAAAATATGAATTGATATATTATTTATTTATTTATTTTAATTATGAAAAAGTGAAAATGATAAGATAAAATTTATACTTTTTAAATTTTAATTATATTCAAGTATTAAGTTTATTTTTTTTCTATAATTGCTATATTATTTTTTACAGTAAAAAATTAATTTTATGAATAATTAGCTATGTTAAATTAGTAACTAATTATTCATTTTATGACTTTGAAATATATAATTTTTAATCTCTTATTTGATGATGTTACTTATATTTTATAGGCTCTAAAATAATTATTTTATTTAATAACTTGTGGAAATTTGAATTGCTAACGAGATGGAAGGTACCTCCTCCATGGGCTAGAATATTCAGGGCATTATGGGATAGAATCAGGATTTTGTATAATATTAAACATGATAGATGAAGACCTAATTTTATGTAACAACATAACAAAAAAGAACATTAATGAGGAGTCATTAAAACACAAGATATACTTTGACCACATCATAAAGAGAGGCCATTATCTTCTAACATGTCAACTCTCATTAATATAGAATAAATCAAGTATATCAAATCAAGGCATATATATGTGCTATATAATGTAAATGGCCTTTAATTTGTCATTTTCTCTATCATAATGTGGCCAAACAACATGTTTTTTTTTCCACTTATGAGCCATTAATCATACACTTAAACTTTTGTATTAGCTTTGTTTGACCTCTATCATCAACTCCTATATGATTCTACAACACAATACATTTATGACATGCCCTTTAATTTGTTCTTTTTGCTATCAATTAAAGTGAGTGTAGGAATCCATCTTATCGTCGTCAATTATTCAACTCCAATTGTTATGACATGCCTCTCTCCTTTGTCTAGTTACCTTATACCTATTTTTGTAATATTTTTTTTAAACGAGTTTCTTTTGTAATGGGACATTGATGGGAAAAGAAATTATTATATTTTTTAAAATCTATTGGTTGAAGAATTTTTTTTAGCTAATTAACTAATAGTATTTTTTTTAGAAAATAAAATAAAAGCTATGACTTAGGGGGTTTTTTTATAAAGAAAATTCATTTGTTTTTCAATAATTTGTTGATCTCAGGTGTGAGAAAATGAGCTAGGTCCATATGAAACAAAGTCTAATAATGTATTAGGCACTTTATTAAAATACAGTGGAACAATTTAAAAAGGTTGTTCATTAGTCATGGAAAATGGCATCATTTTCCATATTGTGAGATTGTCTTTATAGGACAAATATGCATGAAGGGGTTTGAGGAGAAATCGGACAATGGTGGGATTCGCACATCAATTATTTTTCAAATTAGTGATGAATTCTTGGATGGTGAGCTGATATGATCACCAAAAGATGACAAACTTGTGATCCATTGCTTCAAAATTGGTTACCCACATTATGGTGTGTATTTTGTATCATTTTGGAGTCACAATCATGAACTAAAGGGTCATTTTGAGAACATGTCTTTATTTTGAATAGTGACAAACTTAGAAAATTAGGAGTGTGTTGGATTGATAAAGTCTCATCATTGGTATAGGATTATAGAAAATCAGATAGATTAGGGAAACTTTTTTCTTAAATTAATGAAACAATCCACAAAATTAGAGATGAAATGGTATCTAATAAAAGATAGTGGAATAAGTTATATCTTAGTGTGAAGTTTAGTCATTCTCTTAGATTCCTTTATCATATTTAGTCGGATTTGGGATTCCCACTACAGGAAACTAGCTAGTATATTTCTTCACCTTTCCTCAAAAGAACTTCTTGGAATTTGGAATTATATGGATGACTTTTTTTTTTTTAAGTTTGAGTTAAAGATGATTAATTCTTAAAATAGACCTATAAGACATGATCTTAAATATCATAAAATATTTGATTTATCTTTACTAAACATCAATTGATTTTAAGATGAACTGATTCAAACTAGATCCAAATATTAATATTACAAATAAGAGTCATATTCTTGAAACAGAACTATAAAATGTGACTTTAAATATCATAAGAGATTCAACTTATTCTCAGTGAATACTAATTGATTATAATATGAAAGGATTAAAACTTGATCTAAATATTAATATAATAACCAATAAATATGGATTTGAGTCACATTAGGGGCACAATAATATGCCTTTCAAGTTGGTGGATAGAGCTCTCAGTTATTGATTAGCAACCTAAAAGTAATGGACTATATGCATATATTAATTAAGGATTCAAGTATTAAATATAGTTTAAAACATTATCTCAATTTTCTGATACGCACATAATTCATGCCATGGTAACAAGTTTAGTAACAATAATTATATCATACATAAATGATTAATTTTAAAAGAAATTAAACTTTTATGTAGTCATTTCATTTTTTCTTCATTGTTTTTCATCATTCTTGTGTGGAAAATGGTTCTCATACCACAATGATTTTTTGGTTGCTTTGTACAACATCCCATAGCATGAACCAAAAATATGGTTTTTAATTTCTATATTTGAGCTCCTAAGAAGACAACAAGCTTATAAGCTCCCAGACCATTGAGGTGGCCCTATCCTAGCCTCCTACATAATCTATATGTATTTTCTTCTAAATTCATAACTCACCTTTTGTTCTTTGGTCTAAATTGAGAATTGACCTTTTAAGTAGTTTCCATTTCACGGACTTTGTTCTTAAAACATTGTTTCAAACATTTAAAATAATATGACTTTCATTTATCAATATAAAAAAACATTACATTTTAATTTTTTTTTAAAAATCAAAATCTACATGAACTGTTATATATATATATAACATTTTCAATGCTATACAAAATTTAGTACTACTTTATAATTTTAAAAATAAAATTAAGAAATTATATCCAAGACACTTAATAATTATAAACAATGAATAAAAAGAATCTCTATATTGATTTGGTTTCCACTTTAATAATCATTAGTTTTACTTTTGACTATTATTTCTAAATTGTAATACTATAAACTATACTGATTTGGTTTGATGAATATGCAAATTTGAGGCATACCATTTGTTTAATAGGCTAACCTACTGAAATGCACATTGTGTGTTTTTATTTGGGCAGTGGGTATCATAGTAGGTGACCCTATATATAACAAGTTGACTCTTATTGATAACCATATTATTGAGAGGTTGGGGGAAACCTATCTCAATGATTTTCATTTACATGATGTAACAAAATGTTTCCCATTTCTTATTTAATATATGTTATATTTGTGTAATAATTATGATGAATGTATATAGGAACACTATATTCACATTCACATGTCTTTAATATTTGATTCATTTATTAATGAATTATGGTTGTTTAATGTAGTGATAATATGAACAGACGGTGTCGTTGTTCTGGCTCTCTTTGGAATACATTTGCTCTCAAAAGTGAAGAAGGATGTAATAAGATAACTTGGTTTTGGAAGGCTATTGAAATTAGGTTGCAAGGAGATGAATTTAGATTTATGTTTTTGGTTGATAAGAAACACAAACATTGCTTATTCCCAACTCGAGTTATTTGGGGGTAAGAAGGTCCCTTTGACATGTCATGATGTCGGGATCGTGATGGGCATTCCACATAGTGGGAAGAAGTTAATTGTTGACAAGGGAACTATTAAAGCTAGTCCAATGTCGAGTTTGAAGGATATAGAGGCATTGATGGTTGACATTGATGATATTGAGGAATTTAAGCGGGTCTTCTTGATTTTCGCGTGCGTAATTGGCACCCACATCTCATTTGAAAGGTAGTCACGCATTATGGTATACACCTCGAGAGCAGTTACTTGGGAACATAAATTGGGGAGAATTTGTATTAGAATTTTTTATTCAAGCTATACATGAACATAAGAGGAAGGAAAGTGATTGGATTAAAGGGTGTTTGATGTTTCTACAGGTAACTATTTGTCTTATTTATAAGTATATGTTCAAGTATTTGATATTTAATAATGGAAATACACTATGTTGTCCATGATGTTACCACTAATTATGTCTTATATAATGCAATATATATTCTATTTTTCAATATCTAATTTTCCAACCAAGTATGTGGAACTTACCACTCCTCGCATTGTTGCATGGAATGATTTTTTGGTGAAGCAATGCATAAAGTTGGAGTTGGAAATACTTGGAGGATTTGGCAAAGTTGAGATATAACTGGCTATTGGTTATATTAATATAGTTGATGAACATTGTAATTGGATTATTAGGATGACAATTTACATGTTTTGTAATGATAGTTGGTTAGCACATCGGCGAAGCAAGATCAAACAAAAAGAAATGGGGCTCCTGTAGTTGATGACCCAATTGACCTAGATGAGACTGAACACTTTGATGTAATATTTCATAATGACTATGAATAGTAGCTTATATTAAGTCTCAATTTAAATATATGTAATTTAATGTTCTTTCATTATGTTCGACTTAAGTTATTTTTGCTCGCATGGAGGCAACGTGACGTCAAATCACCGATGCACAAAGTCATGTTAATAGCCTTATTGCATCATACAATCGTGACATGAATGTGTTGAGGACTCGTTTTACCTCTTCACATTATTGCACAGATGAAGGCCAACCGTCGAGTTCTCATGAACATGTGAATGAAAGTGGTGCACCATTTGATACAAATAATGCACATCACCTGTTCATTCTGGTGGTCAAAGAACATCATTTGAATGTGGTCTTGGATGTACAAATGAAGGAGTGTCGAAAAGACCCAATGTAGAAGAGGGTGTGTTCTTTGCAAATGAGGATCACCTTCACCCTAGGCCACACAATATGTTGGTGTTAGTGCAATCGTGCATGGACAACAATGTGGATGTAGTGCCACAAGCCTTAGAAGAAATATGACCATGAAGAGTAAAAATTAAAGCATGTCGTCATAGGCAACGAGCAGCTGTGTGCAAGTCACCTTTTGTACAATTATTTGTATCAAAATACAAAAGGTTGACTGAGGAAGAGACATATGTTGCTAACTATGTGTTTGATGAGTAAAAAAATCATAGGTTAGTCCTAAATCACAAGTTTAGCAAGTATTATTCTTAGAATACTATGATTATGGATTTGTCTAAAAAAATAAAATAAAATTACTCACGTCTTGTGTTTCATGTAATTAATAATGAGGTGCTTTGTGCATACGATGGCTATGGCGTGACACAAGAACAACTTCAATGCTTAGTAGGGGAGAGATTCATTGATATTCCAGTAAGGTTTATGATAAATAGGAAAAAATAACCTCATTTTTCCATCGATCATTTTAACAAATGAAGAGGCATTATGTAAGTGATTTCCATGTTCTGTTGGTACATGAATGCAAAAGAAGAGAATCCTTGTCATAGACGTTTTTTTTTCCATACTTTGGGGTGAGGTTTTTTTCCCGAGTGCACCAAATCTTGTCCCTAATATAAGATACATGTATAGTTTTAGTCATACATTGTTACTATGATCTCAAATACTTTTTACAGGAAATGTATGGTTCAATGAGCAAGTCAACCTCAAAATCAACACTAAAGAAAAGATTAGGTGGCTATTGTGTTGATCTTGAACGTTGCAACCAAGTAATGTTTGGCTATTGTATTGATTACATAGATTGATGACAACTATTTGTAATTTCAAATTTATACTTCAAATATATAAGCATTCATTGTTGTTATGATGATTGTATGTTTTGTAGTTTTATATACCCTTATTCCAATTTAATGAATGGGTGATCATGGTCATCAATTTGAGGCTAAAAGGGTGGATATACTTTCATCATATCATAGCATGCAACAAATTCACTTTGTTAATGAAGCTTCCAAAGTTGTTGGATTTATGTCGCAATCATTAAAAAAATCCATTCAAACAGAATGATGTCAATATAAAGAATTTACATCCACAATATGTAGATATCGTAGGAGATCCAAAATTGTTAGTTAAATTTGTTTTTTTATTCATGTATTTATTTTTAATCCTAATTGGGTCCTATGTTAATAATTTGTTCCAAATCATGCTCGTTATTGCAGATGTCATACTGGGATGTATGTTATTCTCTATATGCAACATTGGGATGAAAGTGGTCTTAATAGAGTCATTAATTTTGTAAGTTGTTAAATATGATGTTATGCTTTTATTTTCAAATCTACATGTTAAACGTTACCGGGATATATGGCCTAACATAAGTTTAATGTGTAGGAATGCATGAGCCTTGAAAGATTGAAATTTGCAATTTAAATGGTTCTTAATAGCGAAAATGAATTTGGTGAAATGGTTGCAGCTAATATTTGGTCAACCAACGATGCATAATAGTATTGGGTAACCTTCACAATTAATTTATTTTGTTATATTTCATTCAATTCTTTAACTATACATTCTAATTTAAACTCTTACTTGGCTATCGGTAATGGATAATAGAATTTGAGGCTATGTCATGCCTTCTTTATGGTACAATAGAAGGGATAAGTTATCAATATCTCTGCTTCCAGTGCATGCATGGTTCATTTTACTACCAGGTTAGCCGATGTCCCCTCCCTATATATATAAAACTATAGTAAATGACATATTTATTTTTTCGGGTTATATTATTGACAATTTCTTTATGCTTCCATAAATTAGTGTTTATTAGGAGTATAGTTGTGTTGTACTCATTCTTTGTAATTTGAACTTCCATACAAGACTTATATGAAAAGCTAAATTGACAAGATTTAAAACCCTATCAACCTTCTGTACTGGCAGACCAATGGATGATACATATAGGCACCCTACAAGACAGTTATCTTAGTTGTCTAAGCTTTAACAGTAAATAGATGCAACATTTGCAACAACTCCAATTGTGATTGAGGCTCTTCAACAAGTGGTTCAGACTCAAACATCTATGGTCTATTACAATTAGAAGGTGCTTCCGGGATTTTCGCAATCACCTTAGTGAAGATAGTTACTGTCATTTGATAATTAGGTATGGAAAATCAGAAGACTCTTCATGAAGAGTTTTTCTTTCTGATTAGCTTGCATTTAAATGTTTTTCTTCTTTGGTTAATAGATTTAGAGTAATTGGTACAGGTATCTACCTCCACCACAAAGGGTTTTTTCTTTGGTCTTGATCATAGTGGATATTCCATTGCTTTATAATTTCTATTTGCAGAATGAGAGATAGAAATTGTTTTTGAAGCTATCATATGCTATTTGTTATTTGTTTTCTTCTTGTGTTATTGTTCAAATGAACTAAATTTGTATATTATCATATGATATTAGGATCCCACTGAATATGTCCTCAAATAAGATTTCTCTCATTGCATTTTTTGTCCAATTAAGAAGCAAAAGTGGTCTTATGCTTGTGCTAAGCAATTGATTTAGAGGTTGATTTATGGTGACTAAACTTTTCCATCAATGTGGATGTTTCTTACCATGCATGTGTATCATACATGCTTCACTGAATTTTTGTTTCATTCTTTACAGCCAAGGGGCAAAGCATGGCCTACAATTCACCATAACACATTCACCATTGTAAGGCCTTTTGAAGGGTTCTACTATGCTTCAGTAATGTTTATTTCAACATTTGTCAAAACATGTACGTTCTAACTGTATCTTTTTTATTTTCCTTATTACTAATCTTGTTTTTTCCTCCCACATTTGTTGTATGCACTTAAATCTGATCATATTTCATAATTTTAAGTGGTTGAGAATACTTCATGGACTTCGAATTTTTTTATTTCTTACTTTTATTTTTTGTGTTAAATAATTATGATTCTAGGATCAAATTTTAATTATATTTGAAACAAAAAAGTAGTTGTTTTAAGAAAAAACATTTATATGAGCTAAATTTATAGAAGAAGCGGATTGCCTAAGTAAATCTTTGAATGCATTTTTCAACTTGTTTGCATACTCATCAATTGCCTTTTTCCTAGTAGTTGCTGCTCTCTTCCTACTTTCCCTTCTTCTCAGTCTTTTTACTGCATCATACCTCCTTTTTTCTTCCAATCACATCTCTCACTTAGTCTTTTTGTTTCTCTATCTCTCTTTACCCACGAGCCTAACCATTGAAGAAAAATCTTTTGAACAGGAATTTCTCAGTATGTACTTTCTCTCGGCTACGTTTTTGAATTATTATGGATGGGTGTCATCATTAATTTGTGGTGGCGTCATTTTCTGGGTTTGTGTTTAATGGGTTTGTAAATGCAGTCATTTTTTACCTCTTTCGTTGCGTTTAACAATGTTTGCTTTTGAAAATGGGTTTTGGGTGGCATGGTTTTGTGTCATTATAAATTAAGATTTGAGAAATGAATAGTGTAGAGTGTTCACAGGAACCTCTTTAGAAGGAGATCAGTATTGGGATTCCCATTTTTGCAGTCCATGTGGGTTCTGGATGGAAATGAATCCTTGTTGATTTAATAGCTTTCTCAATTACAGATTTTGCAATTGAACAATTTGCAATGGTTATTGGGGAAAGATATGCATTTCTATATTCTTCTCCACTTAACTAAGAAGACACATTTACAACATTGTTTTTCTATTTCAATTTTATCATTTTATTGGGTCCTTTCACAATTTTGTGAGTGCATGATTAAGATCAATTTAAGAAATTTGGTGGAAATGTCTATATGTGTGTGTGCCCTTGTAAATGTGTGTGTTGAAACGCGTCTATCTGCTTGTGATGGACAAATTTCAAACCTACTCGAGATATTGAACATAGATGGTTTGTTCATTTCCTTCCATAAGATTGTGCATTTAAAACATATGAAAATGGGAATATAATATCTAAGGTTGGGTTATGGATCTTTAGAAGCTATTGAATCCAAGTAGAACTCATGTTATGGATGAAACTGATTGATGCTATCTTATTTTTGTCATTTCTTATTGGTATTTGAAATTTCTATAAACAATTCTAATGTCTTGAATCAAAATGTGAAGGGGATATTTGTTTTAATGTTGGTATCATCATGAGCTATGGAGATGATGGTGGTTTGATGTTTGTCGCCAACAATTGCTCTAATCCTTATGGTGGTAATCATACCAATTTAGAAGCTATTGAATCCAAGGCAGAACTCATGTTATAGATGAAACTGGTTGATGCTACCTTATTTTTGTCCTTTCTTATTGGTATTTGAAATTTCTATAAATAATTTTAATGTCTTGAATCAAAATGTGAAAGGGATATCTGTTTTAATATTTTATCGTCATGAGCTATGGAGATGATGGTGGTTTGATGTTTGTTGCCAACAATTGCTCTAATCCTTATGGTGGTAATCATACCAATTTGAAAGAAGGTTGATGCAATTCCCACCTAGAATACCTCTACCATCTATTCAACACCTTTGCTATACTAATTACTACTTATTTTGTTTTGTAGGTTAGTAGGTAAAGTGCTACTAATAATTGGTGGAGCCAGTGGCTTAGGCACCTACACTGCCAACTTATTTGTTAAACATGGTGGCAAGGTCATAGTCACATATGTCGAATACCAACTTGGGCACTTTGTTCGCAAAGAAATTGGTCCAAAATAAACTATTTTTTATGTCCACTGCTATCTAACATGTGAGTTTGACGTCTAAAACATTGTCCACATTGCCATATGCAAAGTTTGAGAAACTCAACATCATGTTCAGCTATGCCAACATCTCAGACGAAATGGAGGTAGGAATCTTATTGTTCGATAACACAAACTTTAAACGGGACCCCCATGTTAATGTGTATGGGGCTTTCTTGGCCATTAAGCATGGTGCTTGAGTTATGATTCTAGCTAAGACAAGATGTATTATATTTACTTCAAATGTGGTTTCAGTTTTTTTAGAGGGTGACACATATGGATATGTGGCATCAAAGCATGTTGTGGTGGGACTTGGCAACAACTTATGTGTGGAGTTGGGACACTATGGGATAAGAGTTACTTGCATATCTTCATTTGCAGTGGCAACACATACGTTATCTACAATTTTGTAAAATTAATAATCACATTTCATATGGAGTCAAACCAGTGTTGGATGTTAAACCTATCTAGCTCGCTTCCAACTCGTCCTTTTAAATGTTTTCATTTTTCTTGACTGGTCCGACTATTGTATAAACTTGTAAGCAACATTGATTACTAAACATTCCACGAAAATGATTTTTTCTCTTCTCCATTATTATGATTTCAGTCTCTTTTTTCCACTCCCGTTTCATCCACGACCTTGCAAGGTTGTTTCCCATCGCTATGATTATCATAAATCAACTTTTTTTTTTCCTAATCTATTTGACATAGCCAATTTGGATCGTGTTCAATAGATAATACAAACCTCATTTGAAAGGATTTGGTCTAGAGAGACTGTAGATGCTCCAAAATAGGTTACCGATAATAGACTTGAGACAAATGTGGAGTGGACCATCTCTTTAATGGAAGACCATGAAATATATGTACACCTTCTGAGACATCTAATTTGTTGAATTCGATCATTTGAGATAAGTGGTGTGACATCTCAATTGTTATTGCTACTTACCATATGCGTATATCAATGACAACTATCTAGTTGGGGAGATCTATAAAAAAGTTGTGTTTATATACAACCAAGGATTAAATTTTCAGATTTTTTAAGCAAAATATTGCTGATATATCGAATATCGATGGTGTCCAACATTATATTGGGCACTGATTATCTAGCGGTGGGAATTTCGACAAAATATCGGTAATATCGACGATATATCGGTTTGGAGGCAAAAAATTGGCCAAAAAGATCGAAGTTGAGCGACGTGCGGAGTAGTAGAGGAAACCTATCAAAATATCAGAGATATATTGGCGATATATCTGAGAAATATCAGAGATTTTTTTGAAAGTTTTTTTTTTAAAAATATTTATCATTTTTTTAATTTTTAATTATTCAATTTTAATTTATTTTTAATTTTAAATCTATATTATCATTTTATTTTATATTATCTTTTTATTTTTAACTACTTTTTATATTTATCTCATTACTGCTATTTTAAAAAAATTACTATCATTTCATTCTTAATTTCTTTTATTTATCCGTTTACTTTTATTTAATTATAAATGTTTTTATTTTTAAATATTAAAAATATAATTTTAATAAAAAAATTGGTACAATATAAAAAAAATAATGAAGTCCTAATATTTTATAAATTAAAATTAATTTGATAAGATAAATTATTAGTACTTTTAATTAGTTACATAAATTAATGTTAATAGAAAAATTGTCACCATATATTTTTAATAAATTTTTAGAAATCAAATCTCAAATAAAATATTTTATATAAATCAATTTAATTTTTTTATTTAAAATGTAATAAAATATGTTTTAATAAAAGTATTTTTAAAATTTTAAAATAAATGTCTTAAATATATTAAAGGAATTTATGCTAATTTTTTTATTTTATAAAAATTTGATAAATATTATCTTTAATCGTACTTATAACAATTACACTTACAAAATAACTTTAATATATATATATATATATATATATATATATATATATATATATATATATATATATATTCTTATTTATTTTATCATTTTTTGAAGTTTTTTCAAGCATTCTCGTGACTTTTGAATAATTTTCGTCTCAATAATATTTTTGTCAAATTATCCACCAATATTTATGATATATCTGTAAAATCCAAGTTCCGATATGTCTCTATTTACCGATATTTTAAACCTTGTATACAACAACCCATCCCGAATTTGGCCATTTAATGTCCAAGAGAAAAAAGATTGGAAAATTGTTGTAGCATTTGATTTGATTGTACCACAATGGACCATTAATAACCACAAGTAATCTATTACCAATATTTATGATGCACCTACCACATAATAACTTCACATTCACTGCACATAATCATAGTCCCAAATGGTAGGGTGGTAGAAGACTCCATTCATGTAGTGTCATCCCATCCAACTTGAGTGACTTGTAACAATGCGCTCATTATGGAACATTAAATGCATGTATGTACTAGCTACATCATTTGACAGGCTGAATTCCATTCCAACTTCAACCATTTACTCAATTTGGTTTGCATCACATCCCCATCAATTCTCATTCATTCCCATTTACACCTCATATTCTACCACCTATACACGTTGCACATGATATCCATTAGCTTCCACCCACCCATTTCCTCCATTGTAGTTAACCCACCCATTTACTCTTAGAATTTCACGGCCATACTCGTTAATAGTTACTATCACTACAACACTAATAAGGTTTTTCTTTCATACTCCATTGCATTTTTTTTTTAACTTCATTCCCATTCTACACATATTTTATCTTAGATGTTTCAACCACTCTTTTGGGTGTTGCATGAATTTCTTTTTAAGCTATTTTTGGTTGGGTTGGATGCAATGATTCGATACTTTTCATCGCTACCTTGCATCATTGAATTTTTAATTAACCTTTGATATGTAGTGCAATTACAAGCACCAAACATCATGCCTCCTAAAAACAAGGTTAGAAATAACTCAACATCAACTACACCTGAGGAAGTCCCACACGACCCTTTCATGCCTCGCCATCCACCAGATGAGAACGAATGTGATAAACTCATAGCAAAACGTCTAATTGCTGTAGAGCATGTCATACTGATTGCTGGTTTTTAAGAACATGGTGTTGCTGAGTTACTTGACTTTTACAAGTTGAGACCATTTATACGACTAATGCAAGAATGTTATCCAACTCCTGTGTGAGCATTCTACAACAATATCATAAATGTTGATGAGGAGAAATATTCGTTTGACTCTTCATTTAAGGGGTTGCTATACGAGTATATCCATCCCTTATTTCAAGCACCTTCTCTCTGGAAACACCTAAGAAATCGATTAACTTTTGTATTCCAGATATTAATATAAAGGCAATGTCAAACACAATAACAAAGGAATTATGTGACCATTCCTTTCAGTTGGGTACAAGTGTTGAACGTAGTTCCCTTCTTCCAAAATATAGGATTCTCAGTCTGATATTGTTTCATACCATCTTGAATAAGAAGGGTCATCTTAATGAGTTTACACTATATGTTCTGCACATTTTATTCCACATGGCACGTAGTCGTAAAATTAATTTGCCCGCACTTATTTTCCATAACAGGATTGAGGCACGACGTAGTAATGTGAGCACACGTGCATTACCATATGGTTCAACTGTTTGCTTGCTTTTACAAAATGCAGGGTTGGATTTCAAGTCACTACCTTATGAGTCAATGACGCGCATGCAACCTATGCGCATGAAATAGTCGATGGACAAACAAACGGAAGCCTCTTCATCATGTAGGTCGAGTAAAAGTTCATAGCTTGGGGACATTTACACAATGTGTAAATCAATGAATAAACAATTGAAGATTGTGCATCAACAGTGTGATCATTCCATTGTAGCATGGAAAGGTTTACACCCTAATGCTCTACCTCTTACGCCATCACACACAGATGACGAGAAAGATGGTGATGATGATGGTGGTGATGAAGAGGACGAAGCTACACCGGCTGATGGAGAGAAGTAGCCTTAGTTTTTTATGGTCTTATAACCGAATGCTTATGTGTGCGCAAGACAATTTCATAGATTTTGTAATAAGTTTTTAAATTCTTGTTCTCAGATAACTTCTAAGCTCATTTTACTTTAACGTTTTCCAATGCTTATCTACATGCATTCTTTCACTAATCATCACTATACCTTTATAATCTCTTGTAACAATTATCAATAGTCTATGCAATATTTATATGTAATTGTGACACTAGTTATAATGTAGGTTTAAATTATTTTCAATGTGCAAATGAAATTTTGCCTTTTTTCCCATCTTAGTAGACAGTGGCTCTATATTTTAGGCTTCAACACATATGAAGCAACTATCCATGCATTTTATTACAATGTGAATGTCTAGGGCCAACCCTTCATGCTTTGGGCCCACCTCCTCTTACCATACTAGCTAACCCACATGCCAGATATACTCATTATGAAGGCATGCCACCTGCACAATGGGCATGCCTATCTTTTTGCTACTGTACATAGAATAACGACGATTAGGTTTTCACCCACCTGCATGCATCTTATAGGAAATGTGTGCCCCCATTTTGCCTACTGCACATGGCATATGAATATACTACTTTGACACATAGGAATGCCTATGAAATAAAGGGTGGGCCCTTACTTTGTGTATCGCATATAACATAAGATTCCAATGTTATCATACCACTGGGGATGGCTATGACATGAAGGGTGTGACCCTAGTTTTCCTTCAGGGCCATGCCTACAAAAACGTTGTCATTACCTAATATTTTGCCATCCATTGGTTTATATTATTAGTATTTATCCCAATAATGTATACATGATTATTCACCCTAGTTTTAACTTCAATGTTTACAATTTTGATAAAGATGATTCCATAAACTGAACCTTATTTGTCATACATGTTTTTTTTAGCAGTACATCTCTATTACATGAAAGACCTAAATTCATTTTTCTTTTTCAAATTTTTGATATTAACCACATAAAAATAATAGTGAAAAGACAACCCATGATGAAAGGAGTTATGAAATGTTGATGTTTTGCCCAATGCATTCCCTTATCCTCTTTATGTTCCAAGGTTTGGCATAGATGTGTATGGTTCCAATGTGGTTCATAGAACACCCAAGCCCATCTAGCCTCTTCGAACGTTTTGTAAGACTTATACACATTTCCTTTGTACCTAATGACTTGTTCTTGACATTTTGTCCACGAATTGTAAATACCTTTTTTTCGACTAGCGAAAACTACATAATATACTTCATTGGCATTCCGTAATAATTGCAAAATAAGAACAATTCATTTCAAATTAGGGTATTGGCATGAACAAAGTGGATTGACATGATTGCAAGAACTACGAATCATATGTTATAATCTTTACATAAAACAAACATTCGAACATAATTTTAAAACACATTCAACAACCACCTACCCTACCAAATCAAACTATTTTTCGATGTGGATATGGTCAAGAAATGCTCCAAATTTTACCTCCAAATGTGTGGTGCTTTGTAAATGTTTCACATATGGAATGAACTATTTGTTGGCTCACCCATTTTATACACCTCTATCATGTATATAATGGATTATACATCTGGTCTAATTTACCCATGACAATGTCGTTGAAGGCCGTATCTTCTTCTCAATCCCTTCACATCCATATGTACGTCCACATCCTTGTCTTCCCTACTGATGAGACAATGGGATGTCATCATACACATAGGGGGAATATATTCCTTCCAAATATGTTTCCATGCACAGTTGTTTGGTACATCAGACCTTACCCTAACATACTTATTACTACCGGATAACACAACAATTATGTGTCATATGAAACGATAGATTTAACTATGTACTAATCCCTAACATGACTAGCCATATTATCGCATGTATAGTACCCGATGCCTTTGTACTTGCACTTATAATGTTATTCAAGCAAATGAAAAAGAAGCAATATTATGATATGACAACTAGGCAAACATCAACATTAATGCAATACTGCTTCATTTCGGCCATGCTGGTTGTGTTTAAAACACAACATTGTAAACAAAGTGTCTCCTATACAGGGAAAATGAGTGATCCCATTACAGAGAGGCTACGTTCTCACAAGCGATACGATCGTCATTGGGTGTTAAGGAAACCATATAGCTATGGAGGTCTATGGTATAAGGATCAAAGAGCATATTATGGAAAGTTAGAATGTGAATGGTTTGATTGTGTTGATGAGTTGAATGCATTGGTAGAGGATCTTCGCGCGCTAAATTGCCTAAGAGTGCGGAGGCATTCACTAACAATGGCTCGTCGCAACATAGTGGAATATACAACAACTGTTTTACAAATAAGAGAATAAAACAATCGTATGCTAATTCGAAAAGCATGATATTACATCTTTAATGCTACCACAACAAACGCCAAGAATAATAATGGAATTCCATCTGACATAGAAGTCAACTATCACCATATGATGCCAGAATATAACTCTGATTTTCATATGTCAGAAGATGAGCCCGAGTAATGGATGGAAATAATTGTGTCACAAAATTTTGTTATAATGAGTTTTGGCAATGTAAAGTAAGTATATTTTTATGGTAGTTATAGCAAAACAAATTGTTACTTCCCACGCAATCAAAGTGTCTTGTTAGATTTCCTACAAATTTCGATTATGGTGGTCATACTTATCATTTTAATCAAGGTGTATTTTTAAATAACGTCTATGTGTGTCTATATTACTAATTCATCCTTTATAAAATGCAGCACACCAAATCCTAGTGCTAGTGGGGCCCTCATCTTATGAACATATGGTCCATTGTGGTTCATTGAAGAACCCATAAAGAAGTGATTGGGGACTCATCTCCACCTTGCAAAACACTTTGGAACCCTTGGTACATCCTTCACAAAATTTGGTATATCCCATCCTATTGCTTGTGGGACCTCCATCTTATCACATAGGGTCCATAATTTCATTTAGGAACCCATAAGGAAGTGCTTCGTGGCCGATCCCCACCTTGAAATACGCTTTGGAAAATTTGGTACATGCTTCACAAAATTTGGTACATCTGATCCTATTGCTTTCGGGACCCCCATCTGAACAAAGATGGTCCATAATTTCATTTTGGAACCCATAAGAAAGTGATTGGGAGTAGATCCCCACCTCGGAACACACTTTGGAACCCTTAGTACATTCTTTACAAAATTTGGTACATCATTTGCAAAATTTGGTACATCCCATCCTGTTGCTCCCGAGACCCCCATATTATCACCTAGGGTTATAATTTCATTTGGCAACCCACAAGGAAGTGATTCTTGGCCGATCCCCACCTCGAAACATGCTTTGGAAAATTTGGTACATGTTTCACAAAATTTGGTACATCTGATCCTATTGCTTCCTGGACCCCCATTTGAACATAGATGGTCCATAATTTCATTTTAAAACCCATAAGGAAGTGATTGGGGCTTGATTCCCACCTCGGAACACACTTTGGAACCATTGGTACATCCTTCACAAAATTTGGTAAATCCCATCTTGTTGCTTTCGGGACCCCCATTTTATCACCTAGGGTCCATAATTTCATTTAGGAACCCATAAGGAAGTGATTCTTGGCCGATTCCCAACTCGAAACATGTTTTGGAACCCTTGGTACATCTTTCACAAAATTTGTTACATATTTCATAAAATTTTGTACATCCTTTGTAAACTTTGGTCCATTCCATCTTATTTCTTCCAAGACCCCAATCCTATCACCTAGGGTCCATAATTTCATTTAGAAACCCATAAGGAAGTGATTTGTAGCCGATCCCCGCCTCGAAACACGCTTTGGTAAATTTGGTACATGCTCCACAAAATTTGCTACATTTGATCTTATTGCTTCCGAGACCCCTATCTGAATATGGATGGTCCATAATTTCATTTTGGAACCCATAAGGAAGTGATTAGGGGTCGATCCCCATCTCGGAACGCACTTTGGAACCCTTGATACATCTTTCACAAAATTTGGTACATCCCATCCTGTTGCTTCTGGGACCCCCATTTTATCACCTAAGGTCCATAATTTCATTTTGTAACCCATAAGGAAGTGATTCGTGGCCTATCCCCACCTCAGCACACGTCTTGGAACTCTTGACATATCCTTCACAAAATTTGGAACATCCTTTGTAAAATTTGGTACAACCCATTCTATTTCTTTCAGGACCATAATCTTATCACCCAGGATCCATAATTTCATTTGCGAACCCATAAGGAAGTGATTTGTGGCCGATCCCCACCTCGAAACACGTTTTGGAAAATTTGGTACATTCTTCACAAAATTTAGTACATTCAATCCTATTGCTTCTAGGACCCTTATCTAAACATGGATGGTCCATAATTTCATTTTGGAACCCATAAGGAAGTGATTAGGGGTTGATCATCACCTTGGAACACACTTTAGAACCCTTGGTACATCCTTTAGAAAATCTGTTACATCCTTTGTAAAATTTGGTACATCACATCTTGTTGCTTCCAAGAGCCCCATTTTATCACATAGGGTCCATAATTTCATTTAGTAACCCATAAGAAAGTGATTCATGGCCGATCCCCACCTCGGAACATACTTTGAAACCCTTGGTACATCATTCACAAAATTTGGTACATCCTTTGTAAAATTTTGTACATCCCATTCTATTTATTTTAGGACCCCAATCTTATCACCTAGGGTCCATAATTTATTTGGGAACTCATAAGGAAGTGATTGTCGGTCGATCCCCACCTCCGAACACACTTTGGAACCCTTAGTACATCATTCACAAAATCTGGTACATTCTTTCACAAAATTTGGTATATTCGGTCCTATTACTTTCGAGACCCCCATATGAAAATGGACGGTCCATAATTTCATTTTGGAACCCATAAGGAAGTGATTGGGGGTTGATCCCCACCTCGGAATGCACTTTTAAACCCTTGGTACATCCTTCACAAAATCTGGTACATCCTTCACAAAATTTGGTATATCTTTTGTAAAACTCAGTACATCCCTTCCTGTTGCTTCCAGGACCCCCATCTTATCACATAAGGTCTGTAATTTCATTTGGGAACCCATAAACAAGTGATTCCTGGCCGATACCCACCTCGGAACACGCTTTGGAACCCTTGGTACATTATTCAAAATATTTGGTACATCCTTTGTAAAATTTGGTACATCCCATTTTATTTCTTCCAGGACCCCAATCTTATCACCTAAGGACCATAATTTCATTTGGGAACCCATAAAAAAGTGATTCATAGCCGATCCCCACCTCGAAACACATTTTGGAAAATTTGGTACATGCTTCACAAAATTTGGTACATGTTCACAAAATTTGGTACATCCGATCTTATTGCTTCCAGGACCCCTATCTAAACATGGATGATCCATAATTTCATTTGGGATACCATAAGGAAGTTATTGGCGGTCGATCCCCACCTTAGAAGGCACTTTGGAACCCTTGGTACATCATTCACAAAATTTGGTACATCCTTTAGAAAATTTGATATATCCCATCCTATTGCTTATGGGACCCCCATCTTATCACCTAGGGTCCATAATTTCCTTTGGGAACCTATAAGAAAGTTATTCGTGGTCAATCCCTACCTCGAACATGCTTTGGAAAATTTCGTACATCATTTGTAAAATTTGGTACATCCCATCTTGTTGCTTTTGGAACCCCTATCTGAACATGGATGATCCATAATTTCATTTTGAAACCCATAAGGAAGTGATTGGGGGTTGATCCCCACCTCAGAATTCACTTTTGAACTCTTGGTACATCCTTTACAAAATTTGATACATTCTTCACAAAATTTGGTACATCCTTTATAAAATTTGGTACATCCCTTTGATTACTACTAAAAAAGCTCTTTTATAGCTTGAAACTAACTGTTTTAAATACTTTTGAGTAGTAGTTAATACCTTTTAACTCAATTGACACATTAAGGAACCTAGCAAGGATTACTAATCAGTTTTGGCAAGTTTTGGTGTTTTTAGTAGCTATTTGATCATTAAAACAAGCTAAGAATGAGAGAGAATTTGGTGAAATCCATGGCAATGCAAGTTAAAGCTCAAATACATGAAGAATCCAAGCTTTGGAGCACTTCATAGCCTTTTGCCAAGCCAATCAGAGATGCAAGTAGAAAAACCAGAGAAAGAAATCCAACAACTAGCATTTTCGCATGGCTGTGCAAAATTTCCCACACCATGCAAAACCACTTGAGGCAGCTAAAGGATTTCACACACCATGCCAAATTTCGCATGGTATGCGAAATCTTCTTCTGCACCGACTCTGTTAAATTTTTATCTTCAGATATTTTGTGTAATTTCTTAGTTTCTTCTTGTAACCAACCTAGATATTTTCTTTTATATATTTTTATTTATCTTTTAGGTAGCTTATATATAAGGAGAGAGACAGAGGGAGGTGGGAGGATGTATGTTATTCATTGAACACTTGTAAATTCCCGTAGTAAGAAATATACAGAACTTTTGCTCTGCTTTCCTTCTTATTTTTGTTTTCACTTTTCTTTCTAGCCAAGCAACCTCTGAAGATGATTTCTCAGGGGATGAGTGGCTAGGTTTTACGTTTCTTGGAGTGAGGGAAGCTAGGTGAAGGACCCGAATACAAAGATGAGAGTTGTCCTTGCTTTAAATGAAAGTAGTTGTTCACCATTAATGGTTTTTATTTTAAGGTTTAGCTTTAAATCCCTTAAAAGCACCTTGAATGGCCAATACTTGGTAAGCTTTTCGGATTCCATGGATGCTTATTGCTAGATCCATGGATGTCTATTAGTTATCATTTACGAGCCATTAGAAGGTGGTTCAAGGTAAGGGTCTTTAGTGTTTAAAGCCATTAATGGGAAGCAACTATCATTTTCCATGAAACCTTTGGATCAAATCTTAATTGCTAAATATAAAACCGGTTCGGGAGATAACCATCCTTTATGTTATTATCCCCAACGCGAGGAGAAGATCCGAAATCTCCCTCTTTACCTAAGGAACTTGATCCTAGTGACCTAAAGTTCCAAGAGACCTTTTCTTTATAGTTAATTTCACTTATTGTTGTTGCTTAACTTAAAATCAATCTTTGCAACCATAATTCCATTTTCTTTAAAAGCTAACTTTCATAAGAAAAAGCACCATTTTATTTCCTTCACTAAGTCAACTGTACGATGAAAACCCATCCCTGTGGACGATCCTAGAGCCACTATACTATGTTAGCTATGCTACCTTAGTGTGAGGTGATTTAGGTTTTATAAATTTTGTTGATAACACCCGTCTGAGCCAGAATCAAATGGCATGACTACAATGAGGGACGAATCAGATGGCACCGCTGCTGGGGATGGTGCCAAAGTACATTGACATGACTTTTGGTGAATACTTGTGATCTTCATCACAAGTTTGGTGATTTTTCTTTTTACTAATTCTTTTTCTTTGTCTATATTTAGCTTATCTTTTATTTAGTTTTTAGCTAACCTTAACTTTTTCCTAGTATTGTATTTGTTTTGTTTTCTTTGTTTTTGTTTCAGTGATCTCTAGTTGTGCATGCCCTATTGGATAAGAGATATTGAGGGAAGACTTGTGAAGATTGAAACTCCTCGAGAAACTAAGTTGGAAGTGTGTTTGAACATCATGGATGTTCCACCTGAAGATCAGAATAGCCAACTTAGTCAAGAGGATAATTTCAACGCATACTGATCCATGAGGGACCGCATGCATCCACCTCGTATGAGTGCACCATCATGCATAGTGCCTCCCACTGAGTAGCTAGTGATCCGACCTCTTATTGTGCCACTCCTACCTACTTTCCATGGGATGGAAAGTGAGAATCCCTACTCGCATATTAAGGAATTCGAGGAGGTTTGTAATACATTCCAAGAAAGAGGAACTTCAATTGACTTGATGAGGCTCAAGCTATTTCCTTTCATCTTAAAGGATAAGACCAAGATTTGGCTTAATTCTCTAAGGCCAAGGAGTATCTGAACTTGGACTGATTTGCAAGCCAAGTTTCTCAAGAAGTTCTTCTCTACTCATAGGACCAATGGTTTGAAAAGGCAAAATTTGAACTTCTCGGCTAAGGAGAATGAGAAATTCTATGAGTGTTGGGAGAGGTACATGGAAGCTATTAATGTTGTCCTCACCATGGCTTTGACACATGGTTCTTAGTGAGCTATTTTTACGATGGTATGTCTTCTTCAATGAAGCAACTCCTAGAAACTATGTGTGGAGGAGACTTCATGAGTAAGAATTTGGAGGAAGCCATGGACTTTTTGAATTATGTGGCTAAAGTTTCAAGAGGATGGGATGAACCAAATGCTAGAGAGGTGGGAAATGTCAACCTAATGCTAAGGGTGGGATGTATGTTTTGAATGAAGACATTGACATGAAGGCAAAGGTTGCAGCTATGGCAAGGAGATTGGAAGAGTTAGAAATGAAGAAGGTACAAGAAGTGCAAGCCATTTCTGAAATACTAGTGCAAGCTATGCCTTGTTCCATTTGTCAATCTTATGAGCACTTGGTGGAGGAGTGTCTTAAAATTCCAGCAGTGAGCGAGATGTTTGGTGATCAAGCCAATGTTATTGGTCAATTCAAACCCAATAACAATGCTTCATATGGCAACACCTACAATGCAAATTGGAGGAATCATCCAAATTTCTCTTGGAAACCAAAGCCACCTCAGTACACACAACTTGCTCAAGCACCTCAGCAAGCCTCGAATCTTGAACAAGCTATTGTGAACCTTAGCAAGGTTGTGAGAGACTTTGTGGGAGATCAGAAGTCCATCAATGCTCAACTGAATAAAAAAATTGACAGTGTGGAGAGTACATTGAACAAAATGATGGATGAGATACAAAATGATCTGTCTCAGAAGATAGACAATGTCCAATACGCAATCTCAAGACTTACCAACCTCAACACAGTGCAAGAGAAAGGAAAGTTTCCTTCTCAACCTCATCAAAACCCCAAGGGTATCCATGAAGTGGAGGCTCAAGAGGGAGAATCTTCAAAGGTGAGGGAAGTCAAAGCAGTTATAACCTTGAGGAGTGGTAAAGAGGTTGATCAGCCCACATCCAAGCCAAAGCATGATGACGAGAGTGTAACAGAAAAAGAAAAAGTGAGGAAATGAAATGAAAGAGAAAAGTACAAAGAAAGATGACCATGATTCTAAAGTGAATGAAGAACCCGAGAGGATAGTCATCAAGGAAAATATGATGAAGAAACATATGCCTCCACCTTTCCCCCAAGCTTTGCATGGCAAAAAGAGAACCAATAATAAATTAGAAAATTTTGAAGTGTTGAGGCAAGTGAAGGTCAATATCCCTTTGCTAGACATGATCAAACAAGTGCCGACATATGCAAAATTCTTGAAGGACTTATGCACTGTAAAGAGAGGGTTGAATGTGAACAAGAAAGCCTTCTTGACTAAGCAAGTGAGTGCAATCATACAGTGCAAGTCTCCAGTGAAATATAAAGATCCAAGCCGCCCTACCATCTCAGTGAGTATTGGAGGCACTTGTATGGAGAAAACTTTGTTGGACTTGGGAGCAAGTGTGAATTTGCTACCCTATTCTGTTTATAAGCAATTGGGACTTGGAGAGTTGAAGCCAACATCCATCACTCTATCTTTGGCAGATAGATCTGTGAAGATTCCAAGAGGGATGATCAAAGATGTTTTGGTTCAAGTTGACAAATTCTACTATCCAGTGGATTTTGTTGTTCTTGATACAGATCCGGTTGTCAAAGGAACTAATTATGTTCCTATAATACTTGGAAGACCATTCCTAGCTACATCAAATGCAATCATCAATTGTAGGAATGGAGTCATGCAACTCATGTTTGGCAACATGACATTGGAGCTCAACATCTTCCATTTGTACAAGAAGCATATCCATCCAAAAGAAGAAGAAGGCCCGGAGAAAGTGTGCATGATTGACACTTGAGTGGAGGAGCATTGTGATCAGAGAATGCAGGAGGATTTGGTTGAGAATTTTGGGGATCCTGATGAAGGGATACTTGAACCCTCAGATTTGCTTGCTACCCTACTCCCTTGGAGGAGGAGAGAAGAAATTCTACCTTTATTCAATGAGAAGGAGACGCAAAGAGCTGCTAAGGAGGAGCCCCTAAAAGTTATTCTTAAGCCACTACCCATGGAGTTGAAGTATGCATACTTGGAAGGAAACAAGAAGTGCCCTGTTGTTATATCTTCAACTCTTACCATTCATCAGGAGGATTGTCTACTTGAAGTCCTTAGAAGATGTAAGAAGGCAATAGGGTGGCAAATTTCTGATTTGAAAGGGATCAGCCCTTTAGTCTGCACTCATCATATTTACATGGAGGATGAAGCTAAGCCAGTTCATCAACCTCAAAGAAGGTTGAACCCTCACATGTAAGAGGTGGTGCGAGCTGAAGTTCTTAAGCTACTTCATGCCGGAATTATTTACCCCATATCAGATAACCCATGGGTGAGTCCTACTCAAGTTGTGCCAAAGAAGTCGGGGATCACGGTGGTGCAAAATGATAAGGGAGAAGAGGTCTCTACATGCCTCACTACAGGTTGGAGGGTGTGTATCGATTATAGGAGGTTGAATGCGGTGACAAGGAAGGACCGTTTCCCATTGCCCTTTATTGATCAGGTTCTTGAGAGGGTCTTTGGGCATCCTTTCTATCATTTCTTGGATGGCTACTTCGGGTACTTTCAGATAGAAATTGATGTTGAAGACCAAGAGAAGACCACTTTCACGTGCCAATTTGGAACCTATGCATACAAGATAATGCCTTTCAGCTTATGCAATGCACTCACAACTTTCCAAAGATGCATGTTAAGCATTTTCAGTGATATGGTAGAGCGTATTATGGAAGTCTTTATGGATGATATCACCATATATGGAAGTACATTTGATGAATGCTTGGTCAACTTAGAAGTTGTTCTAAATCGATGCATTGAGAAAGACTTAGTGCTTAACTGGGAGAAGTGCCATTTCATGGTACACAAAGGGATTGTCCTTGGGCATACCATCTCCAAGCAAGACATTGAAGTTGACAAAGCAAAGGTTGAACTCATTGTTAAGTTGCCATCCCCAACAAATGTCAAAGGAGTAAGGCAATTCCTTGGCTATGCCGGGTTTTATAGGAGGTTTATCAAGGATTTCTCTAAGCTTGCAAGGCCTCTTTGTGAACTATTGGTCAAGGATGCTAAATTCATATGGGATCATAGATGCCAAAGGAGTTTGGAAGAATTGAAGATATTTCTGACAACCGTACCAATAGTGAGGGCTCCTAACTGGCAACTACCCTTTGAGGTAATATGTGATGCTAGTGACTTTGCTATAGGAGTTGTTCTTGGGTAAAGAGAAGATGGAAAATCGTATGTGATCTACTATGCGAGCAAGACATTGAATGAGGCACAAAGAAACTACACAACTGTCGAGAAAGAATTGTTAGCTGCAGTTTTTGCCTTGGATAAGTTTCGTGCTTACTTGGTGGGGTCCTTCATTGTGGTTTTCACTGATCACTCTACTTTGAAGTATCTGTTGACTAAGCAAGATGCTAAAGCAAGACTGATTAGATGGATTCTCTTGCTTCAAGAGTTCAATCCCAGATCAAAGATAAGAAAGGAGTAGAGAGTGTGGTAGTAGACCAGCTATCAAGGCTAGCTATCGCACATAATTCCCATGGAATGCCCATCAATGACAATTTTCCAGAGGAGTCTCTCATGCTGGTGGAAATTGCCCTTTGGTAATTACCTGGTCATAGGAGAAGTTCCAAGTGAGTGGAAAGCACAAGATAAGAAGCACTTCTTTGCAAAAATTCATGCCTACTATTGAGAAGAGCCATTTCTATTCAAGTGTTTTGAGGATCAGATAATAAGGAAGTGCGTTTCTAAAGAAGAGCAACAGGTGATCCTCAGTCATTGCAATGAAATTGCATGTGGAGGCCACTTTGCTTCTCAGAAGACAGCCATGAGGGTGTTGCAATCGGGTTTATGTTGGCCATCACTTTTCAAAGATGCCCACACCATGTGTAAGAGTTGTGATCGATGCTAGAGGCTTGGGACGTTGACATGCAAAAACATGATGCCTTTGAACCCCATTTTGATAGTTGATCTTTTTGATGTCTGGGGCATTGACTTCATAGGACCTTTTCTTATGTCTTTTGGCTACTCTTACACCTTGGTGGGAGTAGATTATGTTTCTAAGTGGGTTGAGGCAGTCCCATGTAAGCACAATGACCATAAAGTGGTTCTCAAGTTTCTCAAGGAGAACATCTTGTCAAGATTTGGGGTGCCCAAAGCCATAATTAGTGATGGAGGTACTCATTTTTGCAACAAGCCTTTTGAAACTCTCCTAGCCAAGTATGGGGTGAAGCATAAGGTAGCTACACCTTACCACCCTCAAACTAGTGGGCAAGTTGAGTTAGCAAACAGGGAGATTAAAAACATATTGATGAAGGTGGTGAACACAAACATAAAAGATTGGTCAATCAAGCACCTCGATTCATTATGGGCATATAGAACAACTTACAAGACCATTCTCGGGATGTCTCCTTATCGCCTAGTCTATGGAAAAGCATGCCATCTCCCTGTGGAATTGGAATACAAAGCTTGGTGGGCAATCAAGAAGCTCAACATGGATATGAGCAGAGCTGGGTGTGGACCCGCATTTTTCACGTGCGCCCCCACTCGATCGGCGAGACTCGCTTTTTATTTATTTGTGAAAAATTAATTTTTGGAAAAAGGTTGGAGCCGCCACTTATTTTATTTTTATTTTAAAGGGAAAATAAAACAAGAAAGAAAACCCTAAAATGTGACTCCATAATTTTTGGAAAAAGCATGTCTTTGAGAAACCCGAGTCTAAGTTCGGGGATCAGGTTACCTATTGGGAAGGTACCTTTAAAAGGTAGCACCCCTCTAAGCCCTATAAAGGTCTCTACTAACTAAGTTAAGGGGAATGTGGCAATTAATCGGTTAATTATGGATACCTAAGTAGGCTAGGTGATTTAAAAAAAAATAGCATGCTTAGCAGCAAAACCAATCACAATCATGAAGAAGATTTAAGGTACGTACCTGGACTACTTCTTAAGTGTTATCACAAGACATCAAAGTTAGTATAGAAGTAAAACACACAACATGTATTTAATCGTAGCGAATCTAGCATACATCTAAGCACCTAAGGATTATCAAACATATGCATATTTCACAGTGACATGATTGTTTACAAAATTTAGAAAGTAGGTGATAGGGGACGTACCTGGATAACATAGATAACTTACAATGCGCTTTCATAAGACATGAGGGGTTAGATAATAAATAATAAAATATAGAAATCCTAGCATGCTCGTTATCTAATTAGCATAGCAGAAATTATCAAAGTATATGAAAACACTAATTATCACACTCATCTTATATACAATTCCTAAAAAAAAAAAAAAAAAATAGACATAATTTCAACAAGTGACAAAAGTGGCAACAAAAATAATTTTTGAAAAGATTTTCTTATGTAGGGGTTTCACCAATTCCCCAATTGATATACAAGAATTTAGCTTAGAATTATCCCATTTATTTGAGACCACAAGCTTTGATTCGTGTTATATTCAAAACTGTAATTTTATTTGAAAGATGTGAACCGATCAAAACATGGTTGCACATTATTTTAAAAAATGAGATTTTGATTCTAAGAACTCTAAATGAATTTTTGAAATGGATTTCTAAAGGGAATGAGATTTTGATTCTAAGAACTCTAAATGAATTTTTGAAATGGATTTTTAAAGAGATCTTTTGAAAACAGTGTTATGTTTTAAAAAATGAAAGAAATTAATTTGAAAACAATAAAACGTGTGAATCAAATACCAAGCAAAACAAAAGAGAACAAAATCACAAAGTAGAATTTTTGACAACCGAGAAAATTGAAGTGGTGAGATTGGAGGCTAATCTTCATGAGTTTCCAAAAGCCTCAGAAAAAGAAATCAAATTAAGTGAAGGATCACTAACAGACAAGACATTCTAAATTAGACAAACTAACAAAGTATCAATTCATGAACTAACCGCTAGGTTTTTAAAAGCATATAAACTAAGATAAGGATGATTAGGAACTAACATTAATGATTTTGAAATAAAAACTAAAAAAAGGATCAATTCGGGTAAGGAACTAAAATTATAGAAGTACCTAAACTAATTATAACGAGCTTGACTAAATTAAACTAAAAAAAACATGAACTTTCGAACATAGAATTAATTTTACTAATGAACCAAAGCAAACTAAAAATATGTACTTTCAAGCATGGAATTAATTTTATCAATGGACTAAAACTATAAAAACACATAAACTCATTCAAGCTAAATTAACAAATAAATTAATACCAAATTATATTAGGACTTAAAAAAAAAAAAAATCCACTTCATCTAATAAAATTGATTAAGCTACCAAATTGGAATAAAAAAAAGGGCATTTTTAAAATAAAACAAATTAATAATTTAGTGATTCGAAACTAAAGTAATCGAAATTAAAAACAAGATGCAATTTTTCTAAAGGTTTAATCAAACAATTGAATTAAAATTATGAATATAATAAATTAATAAACCAAATCGAAACCTCAACTCTATCTAAGAAAATTAATTAATTGAGCTAATAGATAAAAAATAACAACGAAATTAAACTAAGGAAGTAAATTAAGACAAAACCAATTAAATTAAAATCACAAACACGTTTGAACTATCATATGGATTAAAACAAATTAGCATGGACTTATGAATTATGAACCCGTAAAAAAAGACATCTAATAAAAAATGAAAACACTTTCAAAATAAACTAACTTGTGTTATGAAGAAAAATCCGTCTTTTTATGTGTTAAAGTGGCTGCCCTATTACCATTTGAAGGCCTCTGTTGCTCTCCTTTGTCCAGAAAATTCCCTCTCCTTTAAAAAAAAAAAAATCTGCTTCTTCCTTCCTTGCGTGTTCTCTCCAAAAATAAAATAAAATAAAATAAACCCCTCTGCCCGTTGCTCTGTTCTCTTCTTCTATATGACTGCCCACTTTTTTTTTTTTTTATGGAATATCTTGTTTCCTTTTTCTTAATGCACATGGATATAGAAAGTGTGTGTATGTGGCTCACTTTTGACTTCCCAAAGATGCAGCCCGCGTCTCATTTGGTAAGTGGACCATGCCTTTCTTTTTTTAAAAAAAAATTGTGGACTGTTACTCCCAAAGAGATAAAAAACTGGGTTGTTTCTTGATTAAAAAAGATTGTGGACTGCTACTCACCCACAAAGATAAAAATCCGGGCTGTTTTTTTGATTAAAAAATGTGGACTGCTACTCACCCAAAGAGATAAAAATCCGGGCTGTTTCTTGATTAAAAAAAGATGTGGACTGCTACTCACCCAAAGGGATAAAAATCTGGGCTATTTCTTTGATTAAAAAATGTGAACTGCTACTCACCCACAAAGAGATAAAAATCCGGGCTGTTTCTTGATAAAAAAAATATGGACTGCTACTTCCCGAAGAGATAAAAATCCGGGCTGTTTTCTCTTTGCTGAATCTTGTGATTGCATGCCCAAGCTTTGGAGTCACCCCCATATGAAGAGTTGATGGCCATAAGACGGGTAGGAAGAAAAACAAAAACGAGTATGGTAGAGGATAAAGAGAAGCAAGGGGGAACAAACAGGCGAGATCAAAATAAGATAAAGCCACATCTCATGATTTTTCAATGGGCTCAGGCTAATGGGGAAGATCACAAACAGATTAAGGACAAAAATAAATAAGCAACCAATATCAGCAAAACAATTTGTGGCCCTTTCCGTCCACACAAAATCAACAACAAGCAAATAGGTCTCTGATGACCACACTAAAGTATCAAACAAGTCTCAATAATAGCAAAAATAAGTGTACAAAGGAGCAGTGATTTTACAATGAAGAACTTACCTTTAAGAATATGTAATCTGATAGATCTCCTCTCTGTTATACTCTTCTTTCTGTTCTGCCCCTCTGTCTGTTCTCCTTTTTTTGCCCTGCTCTTCTTTCCGTTCTGCCCTTCTCTCTGTTCCGGCCAAAATAAATATCTTCCCTCCTGTGGATCTCTCTCTACCTCCACACAAGAAAAGTCCGCCTCTCCACTCGTCCTCTTCTGAATATCCTCCGCTTCCCTTCGTATATAGAAGGCTGATTCTTTTGAGCATGGCAACGTGTTGTCTCTTTGGAAAGTCTTGCTACCCTCAGACTCATAGAGAATCAAATCCCACCCATCACTCGTGCTTGTTTTTGGAAAATCCTTTTTTTTTTTATTTTATTTTTTTATATGCATGCTGTAATGTCTAAAAAAAGTCCATAGGGTGCATGCTGCGTTTCGAGATAATCTCCTATTTCCATCTAGGCATAACCGACATCCCTTTTCTTCCATGTATGTACGGTCTTCCATGTGTGGTCCGGAATTTTGCATGGATTCTCCATTACACAACCACCAGGATCTCACGCAAAAATATAAAAAATTCGAATCAAGACTCACGCAATCTCCTAAAGAAGATAAACAAATAAATGAATAGACTAATAATAAATAAATAAATTCATAAATCAATTCATGCAATTAGGGGAAAAAAAATTACTAAAATCACAAATCTCACACATAAAGGAATATAACTAAATAAAATAAAATAGAATAAATAAATAAATAAGAAAACCATGCGAGCCATGCAACCAGTGCCTAAAAGGTGACCTAAGTGAGTCTAAATATGCTTAGATGAACTTAAGTGTGTCTAAACGGGTCTAGAGCGGTGCCTAAAGGCCAAGTGTATCTAAAAGCTATCCTAAAAAAAAAAAACAAGAAAAGCCTAAGTCTAAGTTAGGGCTGCCAAGGGTCACAATAAGGGATCAAATAATCCTTCAACCAAAGTCTCCGAGGTGACTCAGAAAAAAGGTAAGTGGTGAGTAGTACTGGGCCACCAAGGAACTACTATGGAGCACTGAAAACGAACTTAAAGACATGTGTTAAAGGGACAAAATTGAGGGTCTACAAATATGCCCCTCTTCGGCATAGATCACGAGTGTAGAGAATGCGAGTAGAAACGCGAGTAATGAGCGGAATGAAGTGAACTATACCGAAGAACTAAAGAAAGACCAAAGATTTTGTCCTAGCACATGAAAAGAGTAAGCTCGGAACACGGGGATGCAATCACAAAGATGGAATAACTTTAGGTCGTGAGCTCAAGGCTCTACACAGAAAGATACTCTAGGTCATAAATGGAAAATCGACTCTGGGTCGAGAGAGCTCTGGGCTCTAAATGGAAAAGAAATGACTCTGGGTCATAAATGAAAAACGACTCTAGGTTAAGAGCTCTGGGCTCTAAATGGAAAATCAACTCTGGGTCGGGAGCTCAGGGCTCTAAATGGAAAAGAAATGACTCTGGGTCATAAATGGGAAAATCGACTCTGGGTCGAGAGCTCTGGGCTCTAAATGGAAAAGAATGACTCGAGGTCATGAATGGAAAACGACTCTGGGTCGAGAGCTCTGAGCTCTAAATGAAAGAAATGACTCTGGGTCATAAATGGGAAAAAATGACTCTGGGTCGAGAGCTCTGGGCTCTAAATGAAATTAATGACTCTAGGTCATAAATGAAAAATGACTCTGGGTCGAGAGCTCTGGGCTCTAAATAGAATGACTCTGGGTCAAAATGAAAAATGACTCTGGGTCGATGAATAGCTCAGGGCTATGAGCTCCGGGCTCTATAAAGAATGACTCTGGGTCGAAATGGAAAATGACTCTGGGTCGAGAGCTCTGGGCTCTAAATAGATAGCTGATCAGGATACTTTCCGACTCAAGGTGTCGGGTCGAGGCCACTCACAAGTGGCTGGAATGATGAAAACGAAACATCTCAGGGATGTGAATGATGCAAATGACTCCGGGTCGTGAGCTCTGGGCTCTAACTAGGAAAGAATGACTCTGGGTCAAAATGGAAAATGATTCTGGGTCGATGAATAGCTCAGGGCTATGAGCTCCGGGCTCTATGACTGATCGGCTAGAAGGAGAATGCGATACGCAAACTCCAGGTCAAACCACTCATGGGCGACCAAATGATGAAAGCTCAGCTAAGAGCTGGAAAGACTCCGGTCTATAGGAAATGATAGCTTAGGGCTAACGGGCTCAGGGCCTAAGTGAAAAAAAGATAGCTCAGGGCTATAAGACTCAGGGTCTAGAAGGAATGGATAGCTCACGGCTACGAGGCTCAGGGCCTAGAAGGGAATAATAGAGAAGACCAACTCGAAAGTGGACATGAAATAAATTGGCTCAAAGCCATATACTCGAAATGTCAAGGGTCGGACTACTGAAACCAAGAAGGGAAATAGGCCCCAGTATCCAGGGTGCTCACACTGCTGAAACAACCAGTAAACCAATCATCTGCTAGAATCAATGGGTCAGAAATTGATGCATCGTGACAAACCTCTGTAAAGTCTAAACTGAAGGAACCCTCTATGTCTGAAAAGCTGCTCTGTCGATGAATCTCAAAAGGTAAATCTCAAAGCATGTATATCGTGGCTCATCTAAAAGCAAATCTCAAAGTGCACAAAATGGTGGTCATCCGGATAACTTAATATGCAAGGTAACAATGGCGGAAACAAATCTGTCTCATGAACATCTGGCTAAAGGAATCACCCGCGCTCCTCGGGTGAAACCTGATGCGATCCATCTCTATCTCAACAAATCCATGTAGGAAGGCCCTGATACAGTCGATCGTCGGAAGCCCTAGGCTAGTACTCAATCTAAAACCAAACTGGCCACTGTCTCAATCTCAAGGATACTCAAAGAACATGGGGGAAATATGCCCCAGTATAAGATCTGATGTCAAAGTCGTAAGGCGAACAACAAACAATGATCATCCATCCTCGTACCACTGCCCAAACAAATCTCGCAAAGGAAAGGGGAATACGCCCCAGTATGGATATCGGATGTCGAAGTCGTGAGGCAAACAAACTAACAATGATCATCCATCCTCGTACCGTATACAATAACAGATAAGAATCTCGGAGGAAGGGGGAATATGCCCCAGTGTGAATATCTGACGCACAATCAAAAGGATGAATCCAACATCATCAATCAACTGTCCTCAACTCAACAATAATCCGCTAAGAAGTCAGAATGATGTATCGACCAATGCCTCAAGGGAGACACTCTAAATCTAATCTCAAATGAATAGCCAAAATGATGAGGAACGTGGTAATCTCAAAAGTAGAAACATGTCTCTGATGAATCCCTGACTGAATCTGATAGGAATCTGGTAACCTCAAAATGGGGGAAATATGCCCCAGTATGCCTGATCTGTACACTGCACTGAAAACTGCCTCCAACTCAGTAATAATCCACTAGTCTATCTCAGAAGTACTCCGCGAATGGAACCACTAGGGGCTCAACGATGCTCCACTAGAACTGATATAGTCTCAACATCCCTCACTAGGGATCCCTGATCGGTGAAAATACCCAAACTCAAAGAAAGTGCTCCACTAGGGGCTCATCTCAACCAAAAGAAAGGGGAATATGCCCCAGTATGGATATCTAATGCACAACCAAAGGATGAATCCAATATCCTCAATGAACTGTCTCCAAACCCAAAAAAATCCATCAAACATCAATATGCCAAGCAAGAGAGAGACCAAATGTTTCCAAAAGTATTCTCCATAAAAGAGAACATGGTAACGACCATACTTCAACCAATCTACCAAAAACCTATCCAAGTGAAGACTGTCAAAGATAACGTCTGATCTCGTGGCCTCAGGGTGGTCTTAAGACACGGGACGTAACGTAGGCCAAGGTGATAGGGTGAAAGAAATGAAGGGAAACTAGGCTCAAATACCCAATGATCAAACCCGTACCCTCGTGTACAAGATGTAATGCATAGAAAAAATCTCATGAGCCATGGACCTAAAGGTAACCAAAGGAAATGTCGATGGCGAAATGAGAGAAGAATGAGTAGTCAAACCATCAATGAAATATGTGAATGATGTGAAAAATGTATCAAATCAGTAATGGGTATCAACATTTAGGGAATGTATAAAAGGTGGAACAAAGATCTGGAAAGAGGTAATGGGATACAAAAGGAAGCAATGAGAAAGTGGAATGAGTGATGATCAACCCATGTTAGTACAATAAAGGAAAGTCATATCACCAATGATGGAATGGTGGGTAAGACAATGATCCGGAGACCCTAGTAAAAGGTCGCTCATCTCTCATACCTAATACATATCAACCATGATCCAAGAAGCATAGGATCTCATAGAACTCTCATATGAACCCTCGACACTCCAAATGCATAACAAGAGTGGCTCAAGAGTGAAAAACTCATAAAAACTCATAAAAACCCACAATGACAAATATACCCAATAAATGAACCTCAAAAGGTGGCATAAATGCCCAATGGAACGAGATACCATACATGAGCATATCATTTGCGCTTTTTTTTTTTTTGTTTTTTTTTTTGTTTTTTTTTGTTTTTTTTTTGTTTTTTTTTTGTTTTTTTTTGCGCATGCTCTGATCATCAATAAATCAAACTCCAATGGGAAAAATATAAGGAATGAACAAACTCTCTCTGACCACCAATGAATACATGAACCCTAACCCATGAGACAACCTCTCAAACTAAGATCTCCGAATCAATGTCAAATGATGGAATGAATAAAGTGATATGACTGCCCTCATTGCACTAAGACGTGAAGACTCATCAACCCAAGGAAAAGAATAGATAAGATGAAGCAAATAATAATAAACGCAAGAGAGCCAATGAAAATGTGATGATAGTAAAATAGAACAAATGAGGCGATAAGGGGATGATAACAAGAATGAGAAGATAGACCTATAAGTCTAAAGCTCATGAGACTTTCCTAGCAAAGCATGCATATACATCAAAGGGTCCCAACCCAGGTGTAGAAATGGTAATCAAGGCTATAAGAAAGAAATAAGGCTATAACATACCGTGTGAGGCACAATGGGCTAGCAATGGTTTAATATATTGATAAAGGTGTGTAGACCCTCAATTTTGTCCCTTTAGCACATGTCTTTAAAATTCGTTTTCAATGCTCCACAATAGTTCCTTGGTGGCCCATGGCTACTCATATCACTTACCTTTTTTCTGAGTCACCTCGGAGATTTTGGTTGAGGGATTATTTGATCCCTTATTGTGACCCTTGGCAGCTCTAACTTAGACATAGACTTTTCTTGTTTTTTTTTTTTTTTTTTAGGATAGCTTTTAGATACACTTGGCCCATTAGTCACCACCCTAGGCCCACTTAGTCTCATCATTGGCCCATTTGGACACTTTTAGCGTGACTTGTATGACTTGCATGGTTACATGGCTTTTGGGCCCGACTTTTTGTTTATTGGTTTATTTTTATTTTATTTTATTTATTTATTTTTACCGTTTCCTAATTTATTTACTTGCCTATCCGTTTATTCAATTATTTAACTTCAAAAATTTCATGTTTTTGCAAGGAAACTTACCATTAGAGTTTAAGGAAGGTGGGACTCTCCTTGGAAGGTTTTGGAGGGGAATTTGAAATTGGGAAGATTGCTTTTGAATTAGAGGATTTAAAAAGGAAAAGGAAAAAAGAAGAGTGAAAAGAAGAGAATCTGGCCTTTTTAGAGAGATGGAGGTTTTAGGGGGTAAGATGTATATGTGAGAAAAGAAAAAAGGGAGGGAGAAGGAGCACGGATTGGAGGATTGAGGGGAAATTCTGAAGATTTTTGGAGATCGTCTTGAGGGGAAGTATAGAGAGAGGGACTGACAGCACGCATCCTTCTCGTTTGAAGCTGAGCAATTCTCCTCAAAGATTGGCTCTTCCAGGTATGGTCACGGGAAATTCACATACTCTCATCTTTATATGATCCTGAATATTATTCTGCAAGCCCGATGTCATCTTATTGATTGTTGTGGAGAATTAGGACTGATTTTTCTCTTGCCGAATATATTTAAGCGTGAACATGCTATGTTTTGGTTTCTGATTTTTTTAGTCTTTTTAATCTCTATTGTTAATGGCTGATGTGTGGGATTGTCGTTGATATTGATATCCAAGACCCCTTCTCTTATTCTCTGGAGTCCCTACCTGTTTCTTTTTAAGCCCTTTTGAAAACAATGAATTGTGGCTTGCCTATTCACCCGTCTGTATCTCTCCTGCTTTCTTTTGGATTATATTTTCTTGTCTTCTGCTTCTATGTATTTATTTCTCTTCCCTCCTTTGGCGTTTGGGCTACGGAGACCACGAGGGCATTGAGTATTTCATGAAAGGTAGAAACTTTACGAAGGCTGTGTAGAATGTGGGCTGTTTGTGGGGTTTGGCACATGATTGCAGATTGTTGAATCAGATTGGGTTTCTCTGTTCGTGGAATTCTGGGCTGGAATCCTAGCAGGCTTTCACTTGTCTCAACAATGACAGATTCTATTGATAATAAATGCAAGATCAGAATATAAGATTTGGGGCTTCTCGTTTGTGCAGTATCAGTCAATATAGAGTTAAAGATCTCCTCGAATATTTGGATTATGGAATGGTAGACGAGAGAGAAAAGAGTCCAGTAGAACTTGATGTTTCTTTCAAATCCAATTCACTAGTAACCAAGGCAATTATGGCCACTTTAAACCCCACGGTTATTTCTGATAGAAATTTGTGTTTGATATTTGGAAACAGAGAGCTTAGGAAAATTACACTGCCTAATATGGATGATTCAAGTTCACAGCTGAATAAACTTAATGAGGAACCTGTAAAACTAGACTGCTTGCCAAGTGTTGTGGCCGACCCATCCTTACGTGATAAAGATCCCAAAATAGTTGAAGGAGAAAATGACAGCTTCTGGTCTTGAAACCGTGCAAACTTTTGGTACGAGGCCTTGTTCCAGTGGGACTAATATTTCATTGGAAAACAATAGAGTGGAAGGATCTCTTAACAGTATGGTTTCAGAAAAGGTTGCTACCGGCGTTGGTTCTAGTGGAATGTCTTCACTCGAGGTCACCAAGAAGAAGGAAGTCACAAAGAAAGTATCGATTCCTATTTTTTGTGTGTCAAATTCACAATTAATAAGGACACCAGGAGAAGCTCCAGGCAGTTCCACCCTTAGGCCATTTGCAGCCTCCAGCTTCAATAATACAGCGCATCCAAAAGAGAAAATAACTTCTGTTGGTTTAAACTTCAATCGCTGGTGTTAATGAAGTAATCGCATCGTCTAAGAATAACAAAGTGAATGAGCCCCTGCTGTCGAATATTCCAGAGAAAAGTGTCACTGGCATTGTTTCTGGTCAGGCATGTGTATCCGAGCTTGCAGAAAAGAGGAACAGATTAAGTCCTCCTTCAAGGTTTTCCAGTCAAAAGGAAACCAACTTTCATGAAGGTCTCATAAATATTGAAGAATCCGTACATGATTTAGATGTCATCTCAAATTCTGACAGTGGTCTTACTAGATCACAATAGAAAATTATTGCTTTTAACACTGGTATTGTGGATGATGACAAAGAGATCTGGTCTTAGAGCCATACGAGTCTTGTAGTCAGTATAGCTTTGAAGTGGATAGCTTTCAAAACCAATCCAGACATTTCTAGACTCTTTAACCTACAAAAAGGGATTGAGAGCGATTCTGTTCACAAAGATTCGTCAATGAGACCCCTGTTATGGGTGATTTCAGTTGCCATGCACATGCTTTCTACTGTGCCCAAAAGTGTGACCTCAGAAGATACCATCAGCTTGCCCGAGAGTGGCGGACTCCTGCCAAGACTGCCTGAATTTGTCTCCAAAATTGGTTTAGAAATAATTAATAATTCGCTTTTGAGCTTCCTAGGTGTGAATGACAAAGAATATGGAATTAATTCTTCAACAGGTTGCTCTTTCATTGAAGAATTGTGTAATTTGAGACGTCATGGTGATTATGAAATATCCTTAGATTCCACTTGTTGCCTTCATGGACTACTCCAGCAGGTTGTTTCCCTTAATAATTTGATCCATTGGCCGAGGCTGGAGATACCACAGAGTCCAACAAACTGCTAGAAGAGGAAACACTGCCACTTTGCTGCAATCGATGATTTGCAACAATGACAATTCCATTGCATCCGAGCCATTAGAGGGTCTCCAGATTGATGAAAGGGTTAGAATCAATCCAATCTTTAGATTTCAGTCGCATTTTTGGTGATATGGCAGCATCATTGGCAAAACTGATTAATTTGGCATCCCTTAGTTTATCGTTAAATGGGTTTGAAAGTAAAATTAGGAAAGGTTTTTGAGCTGCATTCAAAACTTGAAATTCTTGGCTTGCATGGGAATATGCTCAGTGGACATCTAGGTGAGGAATTCTTGCGATTTTTCAAGTGCCATTCATGTTGACTTTAATGGGAATATGCTAATAAATTCTGGTTTGCAGAAACTTATTTTATCCGGTGTTTTCTTGACTGTTACGTATTTAAATCTTAGCCATAACCAGCTTATGGGGTCACTTGTGAGTGGAGGTGGACCACTAGAACTTGCTAACATGAAGGTGTTGGATTTGAGCTACATTCAACTATCTGGAAAGTTACCTGGATTTAATTTTCTATACGCTCTCGAAGTCCTCAAGCCCAGCGACAACAGATTTGCTGAGTCTATCCCCAATAACCTGCTGAAAGGAGATCCTTTGGTTCAAATTGAATTGGATTTGAGTCAACAATCTTTCAGGGCTGATAAATATGATCGCATCAACAACTTTGAACATCCTTAATCTCTCCTCAAATGGGCTCTCAGGAGAGCTTCCATTGCTGACTGGCAGCTGCACTGTACTGCAACTACCAAGTAATGAATTTGAGAGAAGCTTAACTAAATTGTTGAAATGGGGAAATCTTGAGGAAATGCTCAAAGAGCATGAGAAAAAAAATCCAACCTGCTATCCCCAATTGCTCCTCTTGAGAATGAGGAAAGTTGTAAAGGGAAATCAGTTCAAAGCACAATTCTGGATGAATTCACCCCATATGTTTTTTTAGGACAAGCGATAAAAAAAATTTAATGGTTGACCAAGGTAAGACTTCATGAAATACCAGTGTTGTCTTGATCCCACAATTGAACATTATACTTGCATCGTTGATCTATTGGGTAGATTTGGAATTATAGATGAGGCAATGAGCTTTTTAAGACAAATGGGAGCAGGCCTGTACAAGTCAGGTGGATTAGGAACAGAGCAGGTGTCACTTGTTAGTGCTTCTGCTGATAATATAGGGGCCTCTTCTGGAAGTTCTGGTTCTTTGATTGAGAAGACTAATGGTGGAGCAGGTTCTTTTTTTTGGGCAGTTGGGGCCTATCCTGCAAGAGAAAGGCCTTTGAAGGTACTTCTGGACAGTTTTATCCTGGTAGAAGTTCAAGGTGTTCTCCACAAGCTGAACCCATTGCGTAGCTTGCTGTTCTCTGGTTTCAAATAAAGATCAAAGGAGAATTGTAGGTAATAACTTCCAGGTTAAAATCTTCCAACGTTACATCTGTCCAGAATGAACCATGCTCTGAGAGCAACCTGAACACCGATACCAATTTTGTAAACACTGTGCAAGCAAAGATTGTGGTATCCATTGATCCTGAGAATATTAGATCTTCTAAAGAGAGTTTATGGTTGTTCCGACAGATAATTTTCTTTCATCAAAACTGCTGGTTAAAATTTTAAACGAACACCCCCAAGAGTTCAATGAGATGTGCCTTTACCCGTCTCGGAGCCATGAACGAAAGTCCCCATGCTATTCAGCAAATGTTTCTCGAATGTCATAGTCCTCTTTGATCCAGCATTCAGCTTTGAGTGATCCTCTTCATAGGAAAGAAAAAAGGGAAGTGACAATTCAGCTTCTTTTGGTATGAATGAAGATGAGGATTCTGGTATTCAGATGATATTCTCGGATAATGACCATCCGGAATTTGACTATGATGTTTTATCATGTTCTCATAATGGATTGAATGAAGATTGTGATATCCAAACAAAGAGTAGTTCGCAAGCAGAATCCATTTGCCTTCTACAAAGTTCGGAAAAATTGTGTTGAATAATTTAAGGGCGGAGGATAATATTGATGAGTTTCTAACAGAAGCAAGCTCATCACCTTCAGCATGGAGTAAGGTATCTCAGAATGTGCTGCGGACTGTGATGCGTACATGCTGTGAAGCATACAAGCAGACAGATGTTCTCCAGTTTCATTGCAAGCATGATCTGGATCGAATATGGACACATGTGCAATCTTGAATGCTGATATGTAATAGCATCTATTATGCCATTAGCCAATTACCGAGACAGAAAACTCATCAGTTATCCACATGGACGTAGATAAAAGCTTTTTGCCATTTCCATCTTCAGTCAAGGCTTCTATCTTCGAGAGTTTTTCAAGACAGAACATGGCTGAGTCAGAAACTGATATCACCACCAGCATCAGACAATTTATTAAGAGCAACTACGGGTTCCCAACAAGTAGTGGAACAGAATTTATATATGCGGGCTGCTCACTAGCCCTTTTCAATAAGCTGGTTCTTTGCTGCATCCAAGAAGGTGGTACCTTGTGCTTCCCAGCTGGCTCAAATGGGAGGTCCTATTAATATTTCGTATTGTATTCAGGATGACAGAGTGCTTGATGCTCCTGGTGACGTATCGGCAGAATGGTTATACCAAGACAGTTAGAAGTGGGTTTCTTCCGGTTAAAAGGAAGAGTGAGACAATGAGCAGCAGTATCTATACTGCTAATAGACCTCTAGTTCAAAAGACACCAGCCAACGAAACACAGAGTATAAATTTCCAAGTGGCAAAGCTCGCCTTGAGGGTTTATATGCAATAAACTCATCATACTTGATTCTAAGAAGAAAAGTTGAAAGCACCTAAGGCTGCACTCCTAGTTACACTATCAGTCTTCTGCTTCAAATATCATAGTTAACATCCATTCCAATCCTTAGAACCATGGATATTTCCCCAAGATGATTGGAAGGTCTGGTTCCTTTAGACAACCATATCCGCTAGTGATTTTATGAAGAGTCCAGAATTTGAATACATTGACGATCATGTTGCTCTTGTAGTTTGTTTCTTTGAGATGAAGAAGGTACTGATTTCAACCTTTGGAAGCATTTAGAAACAACAAGATTTGGAGAAGAACAAGGAGAGGAGTGAGGTTTCTCAAGATGCTCTGTTATGCAACAGAATTGATAGCAAGAAAGGTTCGCGTAAAGATATTGAACCTGCCCAGAATTTGATAGAACGACGCCTACGGCTGTACATGAACAGGGATGAAGTGGCGAGAGCTAATCGGGAACTTTATTGAAGAGAAATTCTTTGGACAATTTAAAATGGAAATAGATCTATGGAAAGGACGGAATCTTAACAAGAACGCTCAAGGCACGTGTTGAGAAGAAGCATATGAGGAGGGAATTTCTTTGTGGTTTTTCATGGGCATTGAAAATGGAGACTAATTTTGGTGCCATCAACGAGAGGGAATACACTATATGCCTATTTGATTTGCACCCATCAGCAGCAGATTGTCACTGTTCTCTGGATAGATATGCATGCCTAAATCACGCAAAACAGTTGTGTTCTTGTGTTTTACACCACTGATTTCCTAATGGATTCTTGAATTCCGAGGTGCTGAGCTGAGCATGCAGGGTTTAAATTCCAAACAGATCAAGCAGTCAGCCAATGCAATATCTCAACAGATAAAAGTCACTGCAAGTCCAACAAACGAAAGTTTCTCTGCGAGCCATCAGTCTAACATCTCTACTGCTGCTACTGTTGAAGCTGCTCATTCAAAGGCTGACATCATGTCAATATTTGAGGATCTGACATGGGATGATCAAGATTCTGTTAGGTTATTGGCTGTTAAGGGTTGTGCAGCTCTCGGAAAACTGTGGGAACCTCAAGATTGTGTAGCACATATTCCTCCCATAAATTATGAATTTCTCTCAGGATAAGTCTTGGAGATGTTCCTTGCTGCTGTTGTGTTCAGAAAGCTCAGAGTGCATAAAGAAGCTTGCTGAAAGTATCTCAAACACGCTACAACAAAACAATCTGGCAAAAGCTTACCGCTTGAACTTGGAGCGAAGTCTTTGATGATCTTGGAATTTCTCTTCTTCTGACCATAAACCCTACAATCCAGTATACGAATTTTGATCAGCCTCGGAAAATGCCAGAAGAGGGCAGAATGCGTTTTTGGGATTCAATGCCAGTGTCACAGCTTCAATCACACCTCCAGGCTCCACCCACATAATTGCCACCTTGCCACATCTAACATGAAGTCGTACTCCTAATGTTTCTTTTCCTTTATTTTGTGATTTTATACATCTTAAATATGAATTTCAAAATCTTTTTCCATCAAAATAACTTTGGTTTTCTTCAAAATTCCTCAGGAGCTTCTAGGTATAAAATCCAAATTTTAACATGCTATTTGCTGCCACTTTCCTTCGGGCATGCACTATCTTCTTTGATTTTTAACTATTTTCGTGATTTTCTTGATTTTCAACAAGCATGAACAAACTTCATGATTCCAAACAATGGAATTCATTGAATCAATTCGTGCAAAAGTAATATGGACTTTGGTGGGGGGTCCTACATTCTTGATATTCTTCACTAATATTGATTTTAAAGATGATTGTTTGGTATTTAACTGATTTTGATTCCTCTTGGAGATATGCTTGAATTTGTTTTATATTTGTCATTGGGCTCACCTTGCTTCCCATAAAGGCGCTTTGGCTTGCTATCCAGGTACGCTCCTTCTCATCTTTTCTTTCGAGAATTCTATGGACACGTATGCTGTTGGTGACTACATCCATGCATGATGTGATTCTTGGGTGTTTAAATATATATTAGATTTGCCCGGATAAGACATATGTTGTGTGATAGATTTCTACACTAACTCTTATGTTTTATGATAGCGCTTGAGAAGCCGTTCAGGTACGCACTTTGACTCTCTCTTATGGTTGGTTTTCTTGTTAGGCATACAATATCCGAAATCACCTAGCCTACTTAGGTATCCATAATTAACTGATTAATAGCCACACTTCCCTTAACTTTGTTAGTAGAGACCTCTTTAGGGCTTAGAGGGGTGCTACCTCCTAGAGGTACCTTCCCAATAAGTAACCTGATCCCCGGACCAAGACTCGGGTTTTTCAAAGACATGCCTTTTTTCCAAAAATTATGGAGTCACATTTTAGGGTTTTCTTTCTTGTTTTATTTTCCCTTTAAAATAAAAATAAAATAAGTGGCGACTCCAACTTTTCTAAAATTAATTTTTCACAAATAAAAAAGCGAGTCTCGCCGATCGAGTGGGGACACACGTGAAAAATGCGGGTCCACAAGGTGATAAGGTGAAAGGCTAACAGAAATGATGGCCACCCATCCCGCGACCACGGTCTCAAACATAATACTTCTTTAGCTGATCCACGTTGGTAGGCTCTGAAAATTGGTTTCCATCTAAGTCTGTCAACCATGCAGCCCCTTCTGGAGTCAACTCTCGAATAACATAAGGCCCACTCCAACTAGGTCTAAACTTTCCTCTAGGGTCTCCAATCAAACCTCTGAGAATCCTCAAAACTAAGTCCCCTTTTTGCAATGGTCTAGGCTTAACTCGTTTCTTGAAGGCACGAGCCATCTTTCTCTGATAGGCCTGAACATGATCTGCCGCTCTCAATCTCCTCTCATCTAAAAGGTTAAGCTGATCGAATCGAGCTTGAGCCCACTCTGTCTCAGAAATCTGCTGCTCAAGGGCTACTCTCAATGAGCCCATCTCTGTCTCGACTGGTAAAACAGCCTCCATACCATACACTAGAGAGTAAGGCGTAGCTCCTGTAGAAGTACGAAAAGATGTACGATATGCCCACAGCGCAAAAGGAAGCTTCTTTGACCAATCTTGAGAAGTCTCAACCATTTTCCTCAAAATCCTCTTAATATTCTTGTTTACAGCCTCTACTGCCCCGTTGGTCTGTGGCCTATATGCTGAAGATCTATGATGTCGGATGGCATACTTCTGCAACAAAGTATCTACCTCAGCTCAGAAGTGCACCCCTCTGTCGAAAATCAACTCATGAGGAACCCCATAGCGGCAAATGATGTGTGATCTGATAAAACTGGCAACCCTAGCAGATGTCAACCTCGCATATGACGCGGCTTCCACCCACTTGGTGAAATAATCTATGGCAACTAGGATGAACTCATGACCACTGGAAGATTTTGGTGAAACCTTCCCAATAATATCAATACCCCATACTGAAAATGGCCATGGCGAGGTCAAAGCGTGTAACTCTGATGGCGGTGCATGAATGAGATCACCATGAATCTAACACTCTGGGCATTTCTGGACAAACTGACAACAATCTGTCTCCATAGTCAACCAGAAATAGCCCGTCCTCATAATCTTACGGGCTAGCATGTGTCCTCCCATATGCGGACCAGAAACTCCTGAATGAACCTCTCTCATCACTCGATCCGCAGAGGCTCGATCTAAACATAATAGAAGCATACCATCAGCTGATCGTCTGTACAAGGTATCTCCACAAATGACAAATCTAGTGGCCAAATTCCTTAGTGCTCTCCTATCCTTGGCAGTGGCTACCTCAGGGTATGTGCCAGATCTAAGAAACTGATAAATGTCATGATACCAAGGTAGTTCATCCTGGACCTCTGTTTCTCCAATCAAACAACAGTAGGCAGGTGCAGACCTCAAATCAATCAACAACGGACGAATAACTACATCAATCGGAATGTCCACAGAAGAAGCTAGGGTAGCTAAGGCGTCGGCAAACCGGTTCTGCGCTCTAGGTAGATGAACATATCTCAAGTCATCAAATCTCGCAACCAGCAACTCCAAATAGGCGTGATATGGCCTAAGCTTCACATCCCTAGTCTTCCAATCCCCCTGGATCTGTCTAAGTACCAGATTGGAGTCACCAAATACCTCCATCTGTCTAATGTCAAGCTCCAATGCAGTCTCTAAACCAAGGATACAAGCCTCATACTCAACTATGTTATTCGTGGCAGGATGTCGATCAGAGAATGCCAAACGAACGGACCTCGGAATATGATCACCCTGAGGGGATACCAATAGAACACCTATCCCATACCCTGACTGATTGGCTGCGCCATCGAAGTACATGCACCATCTTGATAAGCTGGTCTTAGCAACAAACTCCTCATCTGGAAAATCATCATCAACTGGTCTATCCTCAGATGTCGGCAGTGAGGCTAAGTGATCGGCGACAATACTTCCCTTAATAGACTTCTGAGAAACATACTGAATATCGAACTCTGTCAAAAGTATGAGCCATCTCATCAATCTACCAGTCAATGCAGGTCTATCAAACAAGTATCTCAACGGGTCTAAGCGGGATATCAAATGCACTGAATACTCTGTCATGTAATGCCTCAATCTCCTAGTAGCCCAAACTAGCGCTAAGCAAAGGCGCTCAATCATAACATATCTCATCTCATACTCTAGCATCCTCTTACTCAAGTAGTAAATAGCATGTTCCTTCCCTGAATCATCAATCTGAGCTAACATACATCCCAAGGCCATGTCTGAAGCTGACAAATATAGAAGAAGTGGACGTCCTGGCGTAGGAGGCGCTAATATAGGAGGAGAAAGCAAATACCCCTTGATCTTCTCAAATGCAAGTTGACAATCATCATTCCAAACTGTCGGCTGGTTCTTCCTTAAAAGACGAAATATGGGCTCACATACGTCTGTCAATCTGGCTATGAACCGACTAATGTACTGTAATCTGCCCAGAAAACCTCTAATCTCTTTCTCAGTCTTTGGTGCAGGCATGTCAAGTATGGCTTTGATTTTATCTGGGTCGACCTCTATGCCCCGTTCATTGACCATATGTCCCAATAACTTCCCAGAAGTCACTCCAAAGGTGCACTTCTTGGGATTCAACCTCAATCTAAACTTCCGGATCCTCTCAAAGAATCTCTCTAGAGCCATTAGGTGATCTGCTCTGCCTTGGGATTTCACAATCATATCATCCACATAAACTTCAACGTCCCTATGCATCATGTCATGAAACAAAGTAGTAGCGGCCCTCTGATAAGTGGCTCCTGCGTTCTTCAACCCGAATGACATAACCTTGTAACAGTAGGTACCCCACTCAGTAATAAAGGCTGTCTTCTCCATATCCTCTGGAGCCATCAAAATCTGATTATACCCTGAAAACCCATCCATGAAAGACAACATCGAATGGCCTGCAGTGCTATCAACTAACAAATCAATATGTGGAAGAGGGAAGTCGTCTTTAGGGCTGGCTTTATTAAGATCTCTGAAGTCCACACAAACTCTAACTTTGCCATCCTTTTTGGGTACTGGGACGACATTAGCCAACCACTCTGGATACTCAACCACTGATATGAATCCAACACTGAGTTGTTTCTGAATCTCCTCTTTCACCTGCAGACTCCAACGTGGATGTAATCGTCTCAATTTCTGCTTAACTGGTCTGGCATGTGGTAGGATAGGCAAGTGGTGTTGAACTATAGAGGGATCAAGACCAGACATGTCCTCATAAGACCATGCAAAGACATCCAAGTATGACTTGAGTAAATGAATAAGTCTATCTCTCTCATCTGTAGATAGTGATGAACCAATCTTCAGCTCTCTAGGCTGATCCTCTGTGCCAAAATCAACAGTCTCAACGTCCCCTGTAGCAGGTGAAACTCTCTCATCTAAGGGATCGAAGTCATGATCAAAAGAGTCCCTATCGGGATCGGGCTGTGCAATCTCATCATCTATATCAAATATCTGTGAAGTGGGTGAGTGGGGTGCAGATATAAAGGTACTATCACAAGAGGCAGGCGAATACTTAAAAATACTCAAATCCATAAATGAAGCAACAGAAACATCGTCAGAGCGGGAGACAAATCCCGATAAAACATCAAAAGAAAGAGGTGGGTCCACAAGGTCGGACGCTCGCTCAACTGGGCTAACAATGCCCTCAAACAAGCTACTATCATCCTCTGGAAGCTCTGGAACAGGAAGAGTCTGAATCCCCTCAAAAACCTCAATGGTAGACACCCCAAACATATCAAATGCTGAAACAGGCTGAAGTTGGACAATGCTGGTAATCTGGCTCATAGTCATCATGTCCATCTCGTCTCGGTACTCATCATGGGAAACAACTCCATCAATCATCTCAGTAGAATCAACCATCACCCCATCACCAGTGATCTACTCTGGAAAGCATAGAGACAACATGCTAGCTCGACCTGGAGACGTGGGAGTAATCGTCAAAGGGAAAGAAAAGTCGGGAGCCCCATCACTCAATTGTAGCTGGTGAAATAGATGCTGAAGATCGGTCTCTCTATCTGTATGGACCACACTATCAATCTCCTCTAGACGAGGTCGAGTCTCTGATCCTCTGACAAAGTAGTCAGCCAGACTCATCCTATAGGGTCGAATAGGATAATCAAATGGTGTGTGGGATAAACGGACTCTCACCCTCTCCTTGCGCAGTCGCGCCATGTGACGGTAATCGGCCTCAATAGGGATGAATCCAAGTCCAAATGTCGTATCATGGTCAATAGCAGCTATGAACTCGCTCGGTCCCTGCTGACGTCGTCCTAACCCCATGCCAGGTAGAAAAGTCATACCCCTCATCATATCAAGGACCACTATGCTATTGTGCTGATCAAATGACATAGCCACAAAGTCTCTACAAAAATCCTCAATCTCGAGAGTCTGTATCTCATCAAAAGTAAACCCAGTCAGAAGTAGGTCATCCTCACTGTGACTGATCTGAAGCACTGGCTCGGATGAGGCAAACATATCTCTAGGAGACTGTACCGTGATGACCTGCCCGTCATGTATAAACTTCACCTTCTGATGAAGGGAAGATGGAATAGCCCCGGCCCTATGAATCCATGGTCGGCCCAGAAGCAGGTTAAAGGACATGGGAATCCTCAAAACCTGGAATATGATGGGAAATGTAGCCGGACCAATCAACAACTCTATCATCAAAGTACCCATGACCTCCCTCTTAGTACTATCATATGCTCTGACTGTCTGTGTAGAGGGACCGAAGTCTGAAGGTGCATAACCAAGGGCAATAGCAGTAGCCAATGGGCAAACGTTCAAGGCCGAGCCATTGTCCAATAGGACAGATGGAACTCTGTGGCCTGAACAACCAACCGTAATACATAGAGGACGTGTATGGTCTGAACCCTCTGGTGGCAAGTCATCATCTAAAAACACAATACATGTGGCCCTGTCAGCCGTCATCATATGAATCAACCCCTTCGGGGTAGTGGTGGACTCCACGCGGATCTGGCTCAAAGCCCGAATCAATGCATCTCTATGAATACTAGAAGATGCTAGCAAACTCCAAATAGATATGCGGGCCTGTGTACTCTGTAACTGCCTCAGTATCTCGTCATCCTCTCTCCTGACCTCCTCATGAGAAGCTGTGATATCAAATGGCCTAGCTACTAGAGGTGGGGGCTAAGCTAGTCTCCCACTACGGGTCACAATTTGTACATCTCTCCCCTCAAAATCATCATCATCTGGTCGTAGGATAAATGGGACTGGCAGGCCCTGACGTGCTATAGCCAACGGTGCAGTAGGAGTCAACTCGAATGGTATCCAATCTGAAATCAAACTGAACGGAGTAGAAGTCTGAGAACCCACTGTGGCAACCTCATAACTATCATCCAAAACAATTGGCTCTGGTAATCCATCATCCCAACTCATCATGTGTATGCTGTCATCCTCTACAAAATCTATGTGATGTATGCTGCCCGGGGGTGGCGGTACTGCATGCGTAGAGTGAGCCGGTAAAGGGTTCGTGGTTACACTTGGCTACCCCAAGTTAACCAGACCCTGATCTATCAAGTCCTGTATAGCATGTCTCAAAGCAGTGCAATGGTCCGTGTCATACCCTGGACCCTGATGGTAGGAACAATGCAGATCCATCCTGAAGCGCGGTGGCACGGGTTGAGGTACAGGCCTAGGTGCCAACTGAGTCAACAAACCACCATCTACGAGCTTTTGGAAAGCTCGACTCAAAGGCATACCTAGATGGGAGAACTGTCGCATCGGCCTCTGTACAAGAGGAATAGTAGTCTGTGGGGCTCGGGGCCGAGGATATAAAGTAGGAGGCCTCTCAGAGACCTGTGCAGTAAAAACAGGCTCTGGGGTCTGGTGTAGGTATGTAGGAGCCATGGGTTTGGGCGGTCTATACTGAACATAACGCTGTGGGTAATAGGCTCCTGAAGTCCGCCCAAATGTCTGATAGCGCCTGGGATATCTCGATCCTGCTGAACTGATAGTACCCACATCTCCTGGTCTCTGTCCTCCTAAGAACTTCTTCCCCTTTGGATCAGAAGGGGAAGACTCGGGCCACAATCCTCTAGCAATGCCCTCCTCTATACCGTACAGGGCCTGTACTAAGGATCCAAAATCCGTGTGAGGAAATCCCATCAAATGTCTGGCAAATCTAGGCTGTAAGCTCCTCAGAATCATACTAATATGGTTCTTCTCCGAAGGACGATCAACAATCTGGGCAATCTTCTCCCTCCATCGGGAGATAAATGAAGTGACTGACTCCTCCGGCCTCTGTCTCAAAGCCTCCAACTCTCTCCTCGAAACATCAATGACAGTGTTAAATGCAAACTGTCTCAAAAACTCCTGGGCTAAGTCATCCCAAGTCCTACGGCGTGATACCTCCAATGAAGCGAACCAACGCTGTGCAGCGCCACTCAATGACATAGGGAAAAGCATGACCATCTGGGCCTCATCCAGTCTGTGGGCCCTCATAACTGTACTATAGAGTCTCAAATGAATGCGAGGGCATCCTATGCCTGTGTATCTCTCAATCTCAGGCATCCTGAACTTGGCCGGTAAACTGGCTACCGGTGCTCCATCAAAATCATCCCAACTGATAGCTCCCTCTGAAGTCCTCATCTGTCTCAACTTCTGCTCAAGTTTATCCATACGAGCATGTGGGTCCTCTGAGATTGGAGTAGGCACTATGGCAGGAGGTGGTGCAACCTCAGTCTGACTATGCAGAGTAAAAGGTATAGTCTGTGGTGCTGGCTGACTGTGCGGAGGTGGTGGTGGTACTGTGGTATCAAACTGGATATCCTCCTGAACTGGGACCTGTTGGGCTTGCTGCCCATCTATCCTCTAGCCAAGGCTAGCTATAGCCTCCTGGATCGAAGCCATGGCCGCAGCAAACTGGTCAACGGTAACTATCTGAGGATCCATATCCCTCTGATCTGATCTCTGGTCTAACTGGTCTGATGCTCTGGTCAATCTGCCTCCAACTCTAATCCACGAAGGCGAACCCAGACTGGTCACGATAAACTCTCCTACAAATATGGAAATATTGGATAAGGTGCGGTACAAAAGTGACTCTGTATGAATCAAGTGCGTAGAAGCAAAGCCCAAATATACTCAAATTGATACCCTCCCCTGATTACACCAAAATGAGACTAAGGAAGGGATAACCAAATCCAATCGTGACCAAGGCAGCTCTGAAGGTCCACAGATGCACCCACATGTAGGAATGAAATCTTAATTGGGTCTAGGCTAACCTACAAGGTTAAGGCGGCTCTATAAGATAAAATGGGTAGGTTAAAGGATCCCTAACAGAAGCGATCGTACCCTCCGGCGGTACGCAACCCTCTGCACGCCTCCAAGGAGACGGGGTGCTTCCATGCAAGGTGGTCATCACCTCCACACATGCACTTCCTCGCGTTCCCAGGGGGTTTCTTAATGGTGAAGGCTCTCCCATCTCTCAACACTCAAGGATAATCTACAGTGCACAATGAAGGATGTGGGTGCATCCGAAAAACGTAAGACCTAAAGTGAGATAGTAAACAAAGACAAGCAATCATACAATATGCAAGAGAAAGGGTTGTCATGCAACAAGCAGTCATACTAAGCAGATAAGTGTCATACAATCAAAGTCCTATCTAGCATATGTGAGAGTGAATCATGCTGAAGTGAGCAAGCAATCAAGTGATCATCCAAGGCAATCAAACATGTTAAGATAGCAAACCAAACAAGCAAGCAAATCGAATCACCTTGCCTAGAAAAAATGGGGTACCCTCTAATCGACCAATTAAGCGCCACATTTTCCTCAACTAGTGTTCAAGCTTGATCCTCAAAAATCCCCAGTGGAGTCGCCAATTTGCGGACCCGTATTTTTCACGTGCGCCCCCACTCGATCGGCGAGACTCGCTTTTTATTTATTTGTGAAAAATTAATTTTTGGAAAAAGGTTGGAGCCGCCACTTATTTTATTTTTATTTTAAAGGGAAAATAAAACAAGAAAGAAAACCCTAAAATGTGACTCCATAATTTTTGGAAAAAGCATGTCTTTGAGAAACCCGAGTCTAAGTTCGGGGATCAGGTTACCTATTGGGAAGGTACCTTTAAAAGGTAGCACCCCTCTAAGCCCTATAAAGGTCTCTACTAACTAAGTTAAGGGGAATGTGGCAATTAATCGGTTAATTATGGATACCTAAGTAGGCTAGGTGATTTAAAAAAAATAGCATGCTTAGCAGCAAAACCAATCACAATCATGAAGAAGATTTAAGGTACGTACCTGGACTACTTCTTAAGTGTTATCACAAGACATCAAAGTTAGTATAGAAGTATAGCACACAACATGTATTTAATCATAGCGAATCTAGCATACATCTAAGCACCTAAGGATTATCAAACATATGCATATTTCACAGTGACATGATTGTTTACAAAATTTAGAAAGTAGGTGATAGGGACGTACCTGGATAACATAGATAACTTACAATGCGCTTTCATAAGACATGAGGGGTTAGATAATAAATAATAAAATATAGAAATCCTAGCATGCTCGTTATCTAATTAGCATAGCAGAAATTATCAAAGTATATGAAAACACTAATTATCACACTCATCTTATATACAATTCCTAAAAAAAAAAAAAAAAAAATAGACATAATTTCAACAAGTGACAAAAGTGGCAACAAAAATAATTTTTGAAAAGATTTTCTTATGTAGGGGTTTCACCAATTCCCCAATTGATATACACGAATTTAGCTTAGAATTATCCCATTTATTTGAGACCACAAGCTTTGATTCGTGTTATATTCAAAACTGTAATTTTATTTGAAAGATGTGAACCGATCAAAACATGGTTGCACATTATTTTAAAAAATGAGATTTTGATTCTAAGAACTCTAAATGAATTTTTGAAATGGATTTCTAAAGGGAATGAGATTTTGATTCTAAGAACTCTAAATGAATTTTTGAAATGGATTTTTAAAGAGATCTTTTGAAAATAGTGTTATGTTTTAAAAAATGAAAGAAATTAATTTGAAAACAATAAAACGTGTGAATCAAATACCAAGCAAAACAAAAGAGAACAAAATCACAAAGTAGAATTTTTGACAACCGAGAAAATTGAAGTGGTGAGATTGGAGGCTAATCTTCATGAGTTTCCAAAAGCCTCAGAAAAAGAAATCAAATTAAGTGAAGGATCACTAACAGGCAAGACATTCTAAATTAGACAAACTAACAAAGTATCAATTCATGAACTAACCGCTAGGTTTTTAAAAGCATATAAACTAAGATAAGGATGATTAGGAACTAACATTAATGATTTTGAAATAAAAACTAAAAAAAGGATCAATTCGGGTAAGGAACTAAAATTATAGAAGTACCTAAACTAATTATAACGAGCTTGACTAAATTAAACTAAAAAAACATGAACTTTCGAACATAGAATTAATTTTACTAATGAACCAAAGCAAACTAAAAATATGTACTTTCAAGCATGGAATTAATTTTATCAATGGACTAAAACTATAAAAACACATAAACTCATTCAAGCTAAATTAACAAATAAATTAATACCAAATTATATTAGGACTTAAAAAAAAAAAAATCCACTTCATCTAATAAAATTGATTAAGCTACCAAATTGGAATAAAAAAAGGGCATTTTTAAAATAAAACAAATTAATAATTTAGTGATTCGAAACTAAAGTAATCGAAATTAAAACAAGATGCAATTTTTCTAAAGGTTTAATCAAACAATTGAATTAAAATTATGAATATAATAAATTAATAAACCAAATCGAAACCTCAACTCTATCTAAGAAAATTAATTAATTGAGCTAATAGATCAAAAATAACAACGAAATTAAACTAAGGAAGTAAATTAAGACAAAACCAATTAAATTAAAATCACAAACACGTTTGAACTATCATATGGATTAAAACAAATTAGCATGGACTTATGAATTATGAACCCGTAAAAAAAGACATCTAATAAAAAATGAAAACTCTTTCAAAATAAACTAACTTGTGTTATGAAGAAAAATCCGTCTTTTTATGTGTTAAAGTGGTTGCCCTATTACCATTTGAAGGCCTCTGTTGCTCTCCTTTGTCCAGAAAATTCCCTCTCCTTTAAAAAAAAAAAAATCTGCTTCTTCCTTCCTTGCGTGTTCTCTCCAAAAATAAAATAAAATAAAATAAACCCCTCTGCCCGTTGCTCTGTTCTCTTCTTCTATATGACTACCCACTTTTCTTTTTTATGGAATATCTTGTTTCCTTTTTTCTTAATGCACATGGATATAGAAAGTGTGTGTATGTGGCTCACTTTTGACTTCCCAAAGATGCAGCTCGCGTCTCATTTGGTAAGTGGACAATGCCTTTCTTTTTTTAAAAAAAAATTGTGGACTGTTACTCCCAAAGAGATAAAAAATTGGGTTGTTTCTTGATTAAAAAAGATTGTGGACTGCTACTCACCCACAAAGATAAAAATCCAGGCTGTTTCTTTGATTAAAAAATGTGGACTGCTACTCACCCAAAGAGATAAAAATCCGGGCTGTTTCTTGATTAAAAAAAGATGTGGACTGCTACTCACCCAAAGGGATAAAAATCTGGGCTGTTTCTTTGATTAAAAAATGTGAACTGCTACTCACCCAAAGAGATAAAAATCTGGGCTGTTTCTTGATCAAAAAAATATGGACTGCTACTTCCCAAAGAGATAAAAATCCGGGCTGTTTTCTCTTTGCTGAATCTCGTGATTGCATGCCCAAGCTTTGGAGTCACCCCCATATGAAGAGTTGATGGCCATAAGACGGGTAGGAAGAAAAACAAAAACGAGTATGGTAGAGGATAAAGAGAAGCAAGGGGGAACAAACAGGCGAGATCAAAATAAGATAAAGCCACATCTCATGATTTTTCAATAGGCTCAGGCTAATGGGGAAGATCACAAACAGATTAAGGACAAAAATAAATAAGCAACCAATATCAGCAAAACAATTTGTGGCCCTTTCTGTCCACACAAAATCAACAACAAGCAAATAGGTCTCTGATGACCACACTAAGTATCAGACAAGTCTCAATAATAGCAAAATAAGTGTACAAAGGAGCAGTGATTTTACAATGAAGAACTTACCTTTAAGAATATGTAATCTGATAGATCTCCTCTCTGTTATACTCTTCTTTTTGTTCTGCCCCTCTGTCTGTTCTCTTTTTTTTGTCCTGCTCTTCTTTCCGTTCTGCCCTTCTCTCTGTTCCGGCCAAAATAAATATCTTCCCTCCTGTGGATCTTTCTCTACCTCCACACAAGAAAAGTCCGCCTCTCCACTCGTCCTCTTCTGAATATCCTCCGCTTCCCTTCGTATATAGAAGGCTGATTCTTTTGAGCATGGCAACGTGTTGTCTCTTTGGAAAGTCTTGCTACCCTCAGACTCATAGAGAATCAAATCCCACCCATCACTCGTGCTTGTTTTTGGATAATCTTTTTTATTTTATTTTATTTTTTTATATGCACGCTGTAATGTCCAAAAAAAGTCCATAGGGTGCATGCTGCGTTTCGAGATAATCTCCTCTTTCCATCTAGGCATAACCGACATCCATTTTCTTCCATGTATGTACGATTTTCCATGTGTGGTCCGGAATTTTGCATGGATTCTCCATTACACAACCACCAGAATCTCATGCAAAAATATAAAAAATTCGAATCAAGACTCACGCAATCTCCTAAAGAAGATAAACAAATAAATGAATAGACTAATAATAAATAAATAAATTCATAAATCAATTCATGCAATTAGGGGAAAAAAATTACTAAAATCACAAATCTCACACATAAAGGAATATAACTAAATAAAATAAAATAGAATAAATAAATAAATAAGAAAACCACGCGAGCCATGCAACCAGTGCCTAAAAGGTGACCTAAGTGAGTTTAAATATGCTTAGATGAACTTAAGTGTGTCTAAACGGGTCTAAAGCGGTGCCTAAAGGCCAAGTGTATCTAAAAGCTATCCTAAAAAAAAAACAAGAAAAGCCTAAGTCTAAGTTAGGGCTGCCAAGGGTCACAATAAGGGATGAAATAATCCTTCAACCAAAGTCTCCTAGGTGACTCAGAAAAAAGGTAAGTTNCTCCAAGGCGTTTTAAAGTTAACTAAAAACGTAGAAACCATTCATGGGACACTTCCTTTTCATTCATAGCTGAAACACAAAGCTTCTAATTCTGCACTTGGAACCTTTCCGCAACCTTAACTCCAAGGAACTAAAAAGTTTAGTTACTCATTCTCTGGGGAAAGCTCCTTAGAGAGTGCATAACTTAGTAAATGAAAAATACAATCAAAGTGAGAAGGTAAGGTAAGATAGAGCTCAAGCTCTGTATATTACTTTCTTTCAAACTTACAAAAGGTTCATCACCCTCAAAACAGGCTCCTCGGGCTATATTTATATCAAAATTACATTAACAGCTATTACATGGATATTTAGCCATTTTCCTAACTTAAAAGCTAAGGAATCCTATAATTGGTGGCTTACAAGGAGAATTTGGGGATTTAGGCAACAAAAAATCTAATGAAAAATATCTCCAAGTGTCGGTTACAAATATCGGGAAGCACTAAGGACCATTTCGCAGGAGAAAAAGAGGTCTGCGAAATTTCGCAGACAAACAAGAAGGGCTGCGAAATTACTTCGCAGCAAAAGGCTGGTTCCACAGCGCTGCGAAGTTGGCTTTCATCTTATGGTGTTTGGATTCCATCGCGTCGTGAAACTTCAGGGGAAATCCATAGCACTGTGCAAAAAGGCTGCGAAATCATTCCGCAACAAAAGGGTGATTTCGCAGCACTTTGCTGAATGCTTCCTTCAGCTTGGAGCAGTTGTCTTCCAAAGGCTGTAACTTCCTCATTTCAGCTCCAAATCGAACACGGTTTGAAGCATTGGATTGTTGACTTCCTAAGATTTCAAATGACATATAGAATGCATAATTTGGACTTCAGGAAGTGCTCCAAAAGTGGCTGAAATGACTGTCATCAAGAATGCTTCATGACAGATTTCTCTTTGCTTCCCCTCCTTGCATTTCAACTTTGCTTATGGAAAAGGGCTTCAAAGGTTTGGTTCTTCATGCCTCCAAGCTTCCCATTGCTTTGCCAAGGATTCCTAATAACTCTCCTCAATCTCATATTGTTTTGGTGATAAAAAAGCTATCAAAACACCCAAACTTAAGGCAATTTGATTAGAATTGATTGCAAGAGGCCTTAACATGTTAATTGGGTTAAAAGGCAATAACTACTACTCAAAAGTGTTTAAAAGGATTAATTACAAGCTATCAAATAGCACTTTTTGAGTAGTAATCACACCATGAAGAACCACCTTGCGAAATTTGGACCTTTCATCTTTCCCCTTGCGAAAATGCCTTTGAAATCCTCTGTTTCTCCACGCACGCACCACCGACTTCCCAGATATTTTTAGCTTGATATTTTCTCTTGTAAATTCCTTTTGTAACCTTGTATTCAGCCAACATAAGGCTTGATCTTGTAACCTGTAACTTTATAAGTTAGAAGAGCACTTTTGTTTAGAAGTTTTTTTTTCTCTTTTCTTTCTTATTTTCTTAGTAGCCAAACATCCTTGGTGGATGAAACCCCCAAGGATGAGAGGCTAAAACCTTTTAAGTTTCTCAAAGTATGGATGTTATGTGATGGCTTGGATGCAATCCCATGCAAATTTCTCGCACCTGGAAGGTAAGGTAGTCATTTTTTATTAATGGTTCATTAATACAAAGTTTGGTTTTTATTTCCTTTGGACAACTTCCAACGGCCAATACTTGATAAGCTTTTGGATTTCTATCCATTAGTTATCTCCTACGAGCTATTGGAAGGTGAGGTTTTCAATTCCAAGTTTTGCATTAATCCGTTAGAACCAATTTCAATGGCCATTGAAAGGTGAGTTTATCACCTGGAATGACTTTGAGTTGCCAATATTTGGTAAGCTTTTAGCTTTAGACTATTAGTTATCTCTTACGAGCCATTCAAAGGAAGTCTAAGGTGAATAACCATTGATGAAATTCACTACCATCTGTTTTGCCATTTTAAAGGATTAAAACTTGATTTGCTAAATCCATACCGGTTCGGGAAGCAAGCATCACCATAGTTGCAACCCCAACGCGAGGAGCCTATCCTGAGATTTCCAATTTGCATAAGAGCCAGAGCATAGCTATCCTATCTTTGAGAAACTTGTTTTTACACCCTTTCATTTTAGTCTTTAATGTTAGCTTAAATTAGTTTAAATCTCTCTAAAACATTTACATCTTCTTTTAAAGCTAACATCCATAAGAAAATCACCTATTTTCCTAATTTGAATATCACTTGTGTTTGCGAAAACCCTTCCCAGTGAACGATCCTAGAACCACTATGCTATAGTAGCTTGGCTACTTTAGTAATAGTATTTAAGGTATAAATTTTGTTGATACGCCTTTAAAGCTAAGCTACCAAGAGTCGCATCAAATGGCGCCGTTGCCGGGAAGGTGCCACAAGCACAGTGAAGCAACCATTAAGGGTAACTTGTGATCTTCATCACAAGTTTGGTGAGTTTTCTTATAATTTTTTTTAGTTTAGTTTTTATTTAGTTAAATTTTTTATTCTCTTTTCTTTTATTTTTGTTTTAATTTCAATTTGTGCATTCCTTGTTGGATTCGAGACCAAGAGGGAACCCTGGTACAAGTTGAAGAAAAGAGCCTTAGTTGAATATCATTTTTTTTAGAAATGGAAATTCCACATGAAGATCAAAGCTCTCAACATCAACCGAAGGACAAATTCGCATACCTATCCATGAGGGATCGGATTGAATTAGGGAAAAGGCAAGTTCAACAAAGCCAATGGGGTAGTAAGTATGCTTTGAATGGAGATGATTCATATGAGCATACGGTAGGGAGTGCCCTACCATTCAACTGTGAGAGACATGTGCGGTTACCAAAGCTCCTACACCTCAAGTTGGAATAACCATCCCAACCTTACAACCCAACCTCAACCTCAACCATCAATGAGTACATCTTCATTGGAGCAAGCCATTTTGAAGATAAGCAAAGTCATGGAGGACTTTGTAGGTGAGCAACAAAAGATCAACTCTCATCTTAATGAAAAGATTGATAATTTGGAGAGTTCAATAAATGTAAGAATGGAGGAGGTTTATAATGATCTATCACTAAGGAAAGAAAAAGTTTAAGACTCCATTGAGAAGCTCACCAATCTTGACATAGCAAGGGGCAAAAGGAAGCTTCCTCCTCAACCCCACCATAACCTTCAAGGAACCAATGCAAAAAAATCAAGGAAAGTGTTGAAGATCGACACTTTGGTGGGGGATTGCTATGACAACTCTATGGACCAACCTTCCATTGAAAATCATAAGGTTCAAGATGATAAAGGGTTACCTGAACCCTTTAAAGCATCCACTTCTTCAGGGAAGAGAAGAGAAACGAATCCCCTTGGACCAAATGGGAAGGATGCCAATTTTGTTTGGGATCCAGGGGGAATTCAGCATGAAGTGGGTGTGTGAGTGAGGATGAGCTAAATAGTTCATCTTCTTTTTAGGGTACATGCTATCAGCTTCATTTAAATTCTATGCTTTCTTTAAATTTATGCATGTTTTAGTTTGAATTCTTGGCTTTAATTTAGTTTTAATATGTTTTTAAGATGAGTTTTGAAGTGTTCATGCAGGTACGATGCTTCCAAAAATCGAAATGGAGGTGAAACAGAGGAAACAGGGGAGCCAAAATGAATAAGCAAAGCTCTCAGTGGAATTTCGCACCATGAACACACTCAGTGCGAATTTTTCGCACAGTGACAGTGCATAGTGCGAAAAGGAATTTCTATACATTTTGGAAAGCCAAGCCTCCCGGGATGCTATCTTCGCACCTCAATTACCAGTGCGAAAACTTTCGTACCTTGTTTATCTTGGTGCGAAATGATTTTCAAGCTAATTTCTAAAAACAAAGCTCTCGGGAAGGTCTTTTTCTTGAATTCCATGTTTTTCCAAGTTTAAAAATTCATGAATGCATTTCCAAACCTTTTGTTTTCAAATCCAAACCCAATTTCTTCCAAAAACAAACACCATTCTAAGCCAAAAATACTATTCACCTTCTTCCACAACCTCCATAGCCGCACACCACCATTCTTAATTCTCCACCCTTCACCAATTTTGTAGCTTTCTCCCAATAGAAACCTTCCCTTCATCCATTCTAAGCCTTAGGAACCCAATTTTAGAAATCCCATCCATCCAAAACTTTTTTAAAAATCGAATTTCAAAACCATTCCATGCATGGCCGTCCACTTTGATTTTCATTTTCCATCATTTAATTTTGTTTTTCATCATTTAAAAACTACCCAAACACCTTAGGAATCTTGTTTAGAGCATAACCATACCTTTTTTTAAAAAAAAAAATTTTGAATTTTTTCCCAAAACTTGGACAACACACAGTCGGGCTTCAAAGGAGGTGAACAGTGACTGTGCCAATTTTGGCACTCACTGTTCACTCCTCCTTTGTTTTCCCCTGTTTTAGCCAAAAATCTCCAATTTTAACACCCCTGCAAGCTACATTCAAATGTTATTGCAACTTATATGAGTATACCATCATGGCATGGACCCTTTGAGCCTTGTCCTCAGCTGCTCAAAGTGGGACCCACTCATCATTTTTGTAAATATTTAGTATAAATTCCTTTCTCATTCAATTTTTGAATTTTGAAACAGGTGGTTCAACCTTCTCAACTCCAAGTACCACATCACATGAGGTACCACATCACATAAGCTTTTGGATTTCTATCCATTAGTTATCTCCTACGAGCTATTGGAAGGCGAGGTTTTCAATTCCAAGTTTTGCATTAATCCGTTAGAACCAATTTCAATGGCCATTGAAAGGTGAGTTTATCACCTGGAATGACTTTGAGTTGCCAATATTTGGTAAGCTTTTAGCTTTAGACTATTAGTTATCTCTTACAAGCCATTCAAAGGAAGTCTAAGGTGAATAACCATTGATGAAATTCACTACCATCTGTTTTGCCATTTTAAAGGATTAAAACTTGATTTGCTAAATCCATACCGGTTCGGGAAGCAAGCATCACCATAGTTGCAACCCCAACGCGAGGAGCCTATCCTGAGATTTCCAATTTGCATAAGAGCCAGAGCATAGCTATCCTATCTTTGAGAAACTTGTTTTTACACCCTTTCATTTTAGTCTTTAATGTTAGCTTAAATTAGTTTAAATCTTTCTAACATTTACATCTTCTTTTAAAGCTAACATCCATAAGAAAATCACCTATTTTCCTAATTTGAATATCACTTGTGTTTGCGAAAACCCTTCCCAGTGAACGATCCTAGAACCACTATGCTATAGTAGCTTGGCTACTTTAGTAATAGTATTTAAGGTATAAATTTTGTTGATACGCCTTTAAAGCTAAGCTACCAAGAGTCGCATCACTACTACTCAAAAGTGTTTAAAAGAGTTAATTACAAGCTATAAAATAGCACTTTTTGAGTATTAATCACTCCTTGTCGCGAGAAAAAGGCTCCATAAAGGGCTTGAGACGGTGGTCATTCACTTTGAAGCTCCCAGTGCTGTTAGAGTTGAGTAGTTCCACTATTCCATTTGAATGCACTTGGTGAATGGTAAATGGACCTATCCACCTTGATTTCAGCTTGCCCGGAAAGATGTGGAGCTTAGAGTCATAGAGCAAGACTCTTTGTCCCTTTCGAAATTCCTTACGGGAAATCAACTGATCATGCCACCTCTTCACTTTCTCTATTGCAATTTTTGAATTGATGTAGGCATCGTTTCTCAATTCCTCCATCTCATTAAGGTCTAAGAACCTCTTTAACCCAGCTCTGCTCAAATCCATGTTGAGCTTCTTAATTGCCCACCAAGCTTTGTATTCCAATTCCATAGGGAGATGACATGCTTTGCCATAGACTAGACGATAAGGCAACATCCCGAGAATGGTCTTGTAAGCTGTTCGATATGCCCATAGTGAATCAAGGAGCTTGACTGACCAATCTCTTCTGTTTGTGTTCACCACCTTCATCAATATGTTTTTAATTTCCCAGTTTGCTAACTCAACTTGCCCACTAGTTTGAGGGTGGTAAGGTGTAGCTACCTTATGCTTCACCCCATACTTGGTTAGGAGAGTTTCAAAAGGCTTGTTGCAAAAATGAGTACCCCCATCACTAATTATGGCTCTGGGCACCCCAAATCTTGAGAAGATGTTCTCCTTGAGAAACTTGAGAACCACTATGTGATCATTGTGCTTACATGGGATTGCCTCAACCCACTTAGAAACATAATCTACTCCTACCAAAATGTAAGAGTAGCCAAAAGACATAGGGAATGGTCCCATGAAGTCAATGCCCCAAACGTCAAAAAGATCAACTATCAAAATGGGGTTTAAGGGCATCATGTTCCTGCGTGTTAGCTTCTCAAGCCTCTGACATCGATCACAACTCTTGCACATGGTGTGGGTATCTTAATAAAATGTGATGGCCAACAGAAACCCGATTGCAACACCCTTATGGCTGTCTTCTGAGAAGCAAAGTGGCCTCCACATGCATTTTCATGGCAATGATTGAGGATTCTCTATTGCTCTTCTTACGGAACGTACTTCCTTATTATTTGATCCGCACAATACTTGAATAGAAATGGCTCTTCCCAATAGTAGGCATGAATTTTTGCAAAGAAATGCTTCTTATCTTGTGCTTTCCACTCACTTGGAACTTCTCCTGTAACTAGGTAGTTCGCAATGTGAGCATACCAAGGGGCAACTTCCACCAACATGAGAGACTCCTTTGGAAAGTCATCATTAATGGGCAAACCATGGGAATTATGTGCAATAGCTAGCCTTGAAAGGTGGTCTACTACCACATTTTCCACTCATTTCTTGTCTTTGATCTGGAGATTGAACTCTTGAAGCAAGAGAATCCATCTAATCAGCCTTACTTTAGCATCTTGCTTAGTCAACAGATACTTCAAAGTAGAGTGATCAGTGAAAACCATGATGAAAGACCCCACCAAGTAAGCACGAAACTTATCCAAGGCAAAAACTACTGCTAACAATTCTTTCTCAGTGGTTTTGTAGTTTCTTTGCGCCTCATTCAATGTCTTGCTCGCGTAGTAGATCACATAGGGTTTTTCATCTTCTCTTTACCCAAGAACAACTCCTATAGCAAAGTCACTGGCATCATATATTACCTCAAAGGGTAGTTGCCAGTTGGGAGCCCTCACTATTGGTACAGTTGTCAGAAATATCTTCAATTCTTCAAAACTCCTTTGGCATCTATCATCCCATATGAATTTAGCATCCTTTACCAATAGTTCAAAAAGAGGCCTTGCAAGCTTAGAGAAATCCTTGATAAACCTCCTATAGAACCCGACATGGCCAAGGAATTGCCTTACTCCTTTGACATTTGTTGGGGATGACAACTTAACAATGAGTTGAACCTTTGCTTTGTCAACTTCAATGTCTTCCTGGGAGATGATGTGCCCAAGGACAATCCCTTGGTGTACCATAAAATGACACTTTTCCCAGTTAAGCACTAAATTTTTCTCAATGCATCGGTTCAGAACAGCTTCTAAGTTGATCAATCATTCCTTAAATGTACTTCCATATATGGTGATATCATCCATAAAGACTTCCATAATACGCTCCACCATATCGCTGAAAATGCTTAACATGCATCTTTGGAAAGTTGTAGGGGCATTGCATAAGCCGAAAGACATTCTCCTGTATGCATAGGTTCCAAATGGGCATGTGAAAGTGGTTTTCTCTTGGTCTTCAACATCAATTTCTATCTAAAAATACCTAGAGTAGCCATCCAAGAAACAATAGAAAGGATGCCTAGAGAGCCTCTCAAGAACCTGATCAATAAAGGGCAACGGGAAATGGTCCTTTCTTGTCACCCGCATTCAACCTCCTATAATCGATACACACCCTCCAACTTGTAGTGAGGCGTGTATAGACATCTTCTCCCTTATCATTCTTCACCACCGTGATCCCAGACTTCTTTGGCATAACTTGAGTAGGACTCACCCATGGGCTATCTGATATGGGATAGATAATATCGGCCTGAAGCAGCTTAAGAACTTCAGCTCGCACCACCTCTTGCATGTGAGGGTTCAACATTCTCTAAGGTTGACAAACTGGCTTAGCTTCGTCCTCCATGTAAATATGATGAGTGCAGACTAAAGGACTGATTCCTTTCAAATTAGAAATTTGCCACCCTATTGCCTTCTTAAATCTTCTCAGGACTTCAAGTAGACAATCCTCTTGATGAATGGTAAGAGCTGAAGATATAACAACAGGGCACTTCTTGTTGTCTTCCAAGTATGCATACTTCAACTCTATGGGTAGTGGCTTAAGAATAAGCTTTGGGGGTTCCTCCTTAACAGGTCTTTGTGTCTCCTCCTCATTGAATAAGGGTAGAATTTCTTCTCTCATTCTCCATGGGAATAGGGTAGCAAGCAAATCTGAGGGTTCAAGTAACCCTTCATCAAGATCCCCAAAACTTTCAATCAAATCCTCTTGCATTCTCTGATTACAATGCTCCTCCACTAAAGTGTCAATGATGCACACTTCCTTTAGGCCTTCCTCTTCTTCTGGATGGATATGCTTCTTGTACAAATGGAAGATGTTGAGCTCCAATGTCATGTTGCCAAACATGAGTTGCATGACTCCATTCCTACAATTGATGATCGTATTTGATGTAGCTAGGAATGGTCTTCCAAGTATGCTAGGAACATAATTAGTTCATTTGACAACCGGATCCGTATCAAGAACAACAAAGTCCACTGGATAGTAGAATTTGTCAACTTGGACCAAGACATCTTCAATCATCCCTCTTGGAATCTTCACTGATCTATCTGCCAGAGATAGAGGGATGGATGTTGGCTTCAACTCTCCAAGTCCCAATTGCTTGTAGACAGAGTAGGGTAGCAAATTCACACTTGCTCCCAAGTCCAACAAAGCTTTCTCCACACAAGTCCCTCCAATACTCACTGAGATGGTAGGGCAGCCCAGATCTTTGTACTTTACTAGAGACTTGCACTGTATGATGACACTCACTTGCTCAGTCAAGAAGGCTCTCTTGTTCACATTCAACCCTCTCTTTACAGTGCACAAGTCCTTCAAGAATTTTGCATACGTCGGCACTTGTTTGATCATGTCTAGCAAAGGGATATTGACTTTCACTTGCCTCAATACTTCAAAAAAATTTGATGCATTATTGGTTTCCTTTTTGCCATGCAAAGCTTGGGGGAAAGGTGGAGGCATGTGTTTCTTCATCATATCTTCCTTGATCACTATCCTCCCGGGTTCTTCATCCATACTAGAATCATGGTCATCTTTGTCTGTACTTTTCCCTTTCCTCTTTCCTTTCATTTCCCCACTCTTTTCTTTTTCTGTTACACTATCTTCATCATGCTTTAGCTTAGATATGGGTTGATCAACCTCTTTACCACTCCTCAAGGTGATAACTACTTTGACTTCCCTCACCTTTGAGGATTCTCCCTCTTGAGCCTCCACTTCATGGATACCCTTGGGATTTTGATGAGGTTAAGAAGGAAACTTTCCTTTCTCTTGCACCGTATTGAAGTCTCCTTCACACATAATTTCTAGGAGTTGCTTCATTGAAGAAGATATACCATCGTAAAAATAACTCACTAAGAGCCATGTGTCAAAGCCATGGTGAGGACAAGCATTAATAGCTTCCATGTACCTCTCCCAACACTCATAGAATTTCTCATTCTCTTTAGCCGAGAAATTTGAAATTTGCCTTTTTAGACCATTGGTCCTATGAGTAGGAAAGAACTTCTTAAGAAACTTGGCTTGCAAATCAGTCCAAGTTCAGATACTCCTTGGCCTTAGAGAATTAAACCAATCTTGGCCTTATCATTCAAAGTGAAAGGAAATAGCTTGAGCCTCATCAAGTCAATTGAAGCTCCTCCTTCTTGGAATGTATTATAAACCTACTCGAATTCCTTAATATGCGAGTAAGGATTCTCACTTTCCATCCCATGGAAAGTAGGTAGGAGTGGCACAATGTGAGGTCAGATTACTAGTTGCTCAGTGGGAGGCACTATGCATGATGGTGCACTCATACGAGGTGGATGCATGTAGTCCCTCATGGATCGGTATGCGTTGAAATTATCCTCTTGACCATGTTGGCTATTTTGATCTTCAGGTGGAACATCCATGATGTTCAAGCACACTTCCAACTCAGTTGCTCGATGAGTTTCAATCTTCACAAGTCTTTCCTCCATATCTCTTATTCAATAGGGCATGCACAACTAGAGATCACTAAAACAAAAACAAAGAAAACAAGAGAAATACAATACTAGGAAAAAATTAAGGTTAGCTAAAAACTAAATAAAAGATAAGCTAAATATAGACAAAGAAAAAGAATTAGTAAAAAGAAAAATCACCAAACTTGTGATAAAGATCACAAGTGTTCACCAAATGTCATGTCAATGTACTTTGGCACCATCCCCGACAATGACACCATTTGATTCGTCCCCGTTGCAATCATGCCATTTGATTCTGGATCAGACAGGTGTCATCAACAAAATTTATAAAACCTAAATCACCTCACACTAGGGTAGCATAGCTAACATAGTATAGTGGCTCTAGGATCATCCACAGGGATGGGTTTTCATCGTACAGTTAACTTAACTTAACTGATTAAACTTGCTAAAAACTAATTAGTAACCCTCAATAGGTTCCTTAATGTGCCAATTGAGTTAAAATGTATTAATTACTACTCAAAAGTGTTTAAAACGGTTAGTTTCAAGCTATAAAAGAGTACTTTTTGAGTAGTAATCAATACATCCCATCTTGTTGCTTCCAAGATGCCCATCTTATCACCTAAGGTCCATAATTCCATTTGGGAACCCATAAGGAAGTGATTCGTGATAGATCCCCACCTCGAAACGCGCTTTGGAAAATTTGGTACATGCTTCACAAAATTTGGTATATCCAATCCTATTGCTTCCAGGACCTCTATTTGAACATGGATGATCCATAATTTCATTTGGGAACCCATAAGGAAGTGATTCGTGGTCGATCCCTACCCCGAACATGCTTAGGAAAATTTGATACATCCTTTGTAAAATTTGGTATATCCCATTCTGTTGCTTTCAAGACCCCCATCTGAACATGGATGGTCCATAATTTCATTTTGGATCCCATAAGGAAGTGACATCAGCCGTACTTTGGAATCCTTGGTACATTCTTTACAAAATTTGGTACATCCTTTGTTAAATTTGGTACATCCCATCCTGTTGCTTCCGGGACAACCATCTTATCATCTAGGGTCCATAATTTCATTTGGGAGCCTATAAGGAAGTGTTTTGTGGCCAATCCCTAGCTCGAAACATGCTTTGGAAAATTTGGAACATGTTTCACAAAATTTGGTACATCTGATCCTATTACTTCACCCCCATTTGAAAATGGATGGTCCATAATTTCATTTTGGAACCCATAAGGAAGTAATTGGGGGTCGATCCCCATCTCAGAGTGCACTTTTGAACCCTTGGTACATCCTTCATAAAATTTGGTACATCTTTAACAAAATTTGGTACATGCTTTGTTAAATTTGGTACATCCCATCCTGTTTCTTTCGGGACGCCCTTCTTATCACCTAGGGTCCATAATTTCATTTGGGAACCCATAAGGAAGTGATTTGTGGTCAATCCCCACCTTGAAACACACTTTGGAACCTTTGGTACATCATTTTCAAAATTTGGTACATCCTTTGTAAAATAAGGTACATCCTATCCTATTTCTTCCGAGACCCCAATGTTATCACCTAGGATCCATAATTTCATTTCGGAACCCATAAAGAAGTGATTGGTGGTCAATCCCCACCTCAGAACGCGCTTTGGAACTATTGGTACGTCCTTCACAAAATTTGGTACATCATTTAGAAACTTTGGTACATCCTTTATAAAATTTGGTACACCCCATCCTATTGCTTGTGGGACCCCCATCTTATCACCTAGGGCCCATAATTTTATTTGGGAACCAATAAGAAAGTGATTCGTGGGCAATCCCCACCTCGAAACATGCTTTGGATAATTTGGTACACCCTTCACAAAATTTAGTACATCTAATCCTATTGAACCCTTAGTTCATTCTTCACAAAATTTGGTACATCTGATCTTATTTCTTTTGAGACCCCCCCATCTTATCATTTATGGTCCATAATTTCATTTTGGAACCCATAAGGAAGTGATTGGGGGTCAATTCCCACCTTGGAATGCACTTTTTTTTACCCTTGATACATTCTTCACAAAATTTGGTACATCCTTAAAAAATTGGGTACATACTTTGTTAAATTTGGTACATCCCATCTTATAGCTTCCAGGATGCCCATCTTATTACCTAGGGTCCATAATTTCATTTGGGAACCCATAAGGAAGTGATTCGTGGCCAATCGCCCTCTCAAAACACACTTTGGAAAATTTGGTATATTTGATCCTATTGCTTCTAGGACCCCCATTTGAATATGGATGATCCATAACTGCATTTTGGAACCCATAAGGAAGTGATTGGGGGCCGATCCCCACATCAGAACGTACTTTGGAACCCTTGGTACATCATTCACAAAATCTAGTACATTGTTCACAAAATTTGGTACATCCTTTGTAAAATTTGGTACATCCCATCTTGTTGCTTCCGAAACCCCCATCTTATCACCTAGGGTCCATAATTTCATTTTGGAACCCATAAGGAAGTGATTCATGGCTGATCCCTACCTCAAAACATACTTTGGAACCATTGGTACATTCTTCACAAAATTTGGTACATGCTTCACAAAATTTGGTACATTCTTTGTAAAATTTGGTACATCTCATCCTATTTCTTTTGAGACCCTAATCTTGTCACGTAGGGTCCATAATTTCATTTGGGAACCCATAAGGAAGTGATTGGTGGTCGATCCCCACCTCAGAACATACTTTGGAATCATTGGTACATCCTTCATAAAATCTGGTACATGCTTCTCAAAATTTGGTTCATCTAATCGTATTGCTTCTGGGACCCCCATTTAAACATGGATGGTCTATAATTTCATTTGGGAACCCATAAGGAAGTGATTGGGGGTCGATCCCCAGCTCCGAACACATTTTGGAACCCTTGGTACATCATTCACAAAATTTGGTACATTTTTTATAAATTTTGGTACATCCCATTCTATAGCTTCTGGGACCCTCATCTTATCACCTAGGGTCCATAATTTCATTTGGGAACCCATAAGAAAGTGAATGGGGGTCGATCCCCACCTCAGAACGTACTTTGGAACCCTTGGTACATCCTTCACAAAATCTAGTACATTCTTCACAAAATTTGGTACATCCTTTGTAAAATTTGGTACATCCCATCCTATTTCTTTCAAGACCCCAATATTATCACGTAGGATCCATAATTTAATTCGAGAACCCATAAGGAAGTGATTGGTGGTCGATCCCCACCTCAGAATGCACTTTGGAACCCTTGGCACATCCTTCACAAAATTTGGTACATCCTTTGTAAAATTTGGTACATCCCATCCTATTTCTTTCGGGACCCCAATCTTATCATGTAGGATCCATAATTTCATTCGAGAACCCATAAGGAAGTGATTGGTGGTTGATCCCCACCTCAGAATACACTTTGGAACCCTTGGTACATCATTCACAAAATTTGGTACATGCTTCTTAAAATTTGGTACGTTCGATCGTTTTACTTCCAAGACCCCCATCTAAACATGGATGATCCATAATTTTAGTAGGAAACCCATAAGGAAGTGATTGGGGGTTGATCCCCACCTCCGAACGCACTTTGGAACCCTTGGTACATCTTTCACAAAATTTGGTACATCCTTTATAAAATTTGGTACATCTCATCCTATTGCTTATGGGACCCCCATCATATCACCTAGGGTCCATAATTTCATTTGGGAACCCATAAGAAAGTGCTTGGGGACTGATCCCTACATCTGAACGCACGTTGGAACCCTTGGTACATTCTTCACAAAATTACATCCTCCATAGAATTTGGTACATCTGGTCCTATTATTGTGGGAGCCCCTTATAAAATTTGTACATCTAATCCTATTGCCACCGAGACACCCATCTTATCACCTATGGTCCATTATTTCATTTAGGGATCTATGTAAATTGATGAAATGTCATTCGCTACTCTTGAATGGACTTTTAAACCCTTGGTACATCCTTGACAATTTTTGCTACATTAGTTACAAATTTTGGTACATCTATTATTAAATTTGGTACATTTGTAAGAAAATTTGGTATTTCAAGGCCTCATGCTACCAAGAACCCATACAAATTGATGGGAAGTTGTTCACCACCATCTAACGGAGTTTCAAACCCTTGTAAGATCGTCCACAATGTTCCGTATATCTTTAAGATCAATCTGTTCCTTATTAACTTTAATAAAGTACTATACATTTTTTTAACATCAATCCAAGACCTCATGCCCTCTTATTTTAATGCATATATATATATATGTGTGTGTGTGTGTGTATGTGTGTGTGTGTGTGTGTTTGTTAATATGTGTAATAATACATACATTCCTTACAAAAGGACTTACACTATTTATAAAATAAGCATAAATTATTTTATTCCCCTCTTTGAACCCAATTAGGTATTTAATTGCTTACAACAATGTTTGTAACAACCTTGCCAAAATTAATTAACTGTAACAATTGTCACATTCACACCTATTGTCATTATGATTAATGCTTCATTTAGACTATAAACAATACAACTCAACTTCATTAACACTAGATGGTATGAAATTAATGTGCTAAACATTAGAACATATGGTCTCTTCCAAACATCTGATAATGCATAACTTTTGTTCATTTATTCCTTTGGTGGTCACTTATTTCATATGAACGTCAAGGGCCAACCTTTCAAGCTATCAACACGCTTCCATTTGCCTTACTGCCCAACCCATACCTCAAATCTAGTCATCTGGAAGGCATGCCTACGACAAAGAGTCATGCCTATTTTTTTCCTACTACACATAGCTTAACAAAATTAAGATTTTCACCCACATTCATGTGTCTTCCATGAAGGTTGTGCCTTTAGGTTGACTACTGCACATAGCCTACCAATATAATGATTTCACCAATAGGCATGCCTCTAAAATCAAGGGTGTGACCCTAGTTTGCATGCTGCATATAACATGCCAAAATAATGTTATCATACATATGTCCATGCCTATGCAATGAAGGGTGCGTCCCTACTTTGCCTTTTGCATATAGAATAGTAATATAATGTCATTCCCACATAGACATGCCTCTAAAATGAAGGGTGCGCCCCTAGATTGACTTCCGCACATAACATACCAAACTAATGTTATTGTATAAAAAATGTTCCATTGATTCTAAGGGTATAGTGTAAACATTCGAATACCTTCCCATGGTGTCAATTGGTCAACCTCTTTTTTATCGACTCCTCACATAATACAAAGCCAATTTTAAATAAGAAAGATGATAGGGCTGCCTATGACCTAACAGGTCGACCCTTATTTTGGCTACTACCTACTTCACACAAAACTAAATAATATGATTAAGGGTCATTAGCCAAAAAATGGCAGCCCCTACATGTAAAGGTCGACCATGATTATGCCCACTGGTTAACACTCTGTTTTTTTTTTTTTTGCCAAGGACGCCATGTGAATCTATGTGACTTCAATGGCATCCTTGAACAATCATCACCAAGGTACACATTTTGCTATTACAATTACATTATCATGTAAAACATTCCATAATATTGAAGAACAACATACAATCACAATATGTGTAGACCAAACACTGCAAATCCAATAAATTAGTCATTGCTTATAATAAGGGAAAAAACAATGAAGATTACCAAACTATTACACACTAATATAAAGTCGATGTTACATTATGAAGTTTAATCAAATAGTTACGATAATGGGTTGTTGCATGTCGCATGATTATGCCCAAGCTCATTACAACGAGAACAATGAACCATTTTTTTGACATGAATTGAGACTTAATTCGACGTTTTCTAGGTCTTCCAAGAGGTCGCTTTGTGGTTTGAGGATTAAGAAAGAGATATGTATGACCCAAGGCATCATGAACGTTCCATCTTCATCAATCATTGGCATCTCATGCATTACCAAAGTACGCATGCTTCCAGAGTATATCTTCTCTTACAAATTATACTCATACCAATCATCAGCATAATCAGATACATCGAACCCCATTTTCCGTATAGCTGCACAAGTGTGATCACATGGGATTCCAGACATTTGCCATTCTTTGCATGTGCAAGTTCGCTCCATTAATTCCACTTCTAGGAATGTTTTTCCATTGAATACTTTCATCGAACTACCCAAGTGTAAATAAGTGATATAATTTTCACCTTTTGCAACATTCAATGCAATCTTTTCTTCTATTTTAGGACGAATGCACCCATTCCATTTTACAAGTCCATTTTTTTGCTCGACAAAAAGAGATCCTAACTTATCCATATGCTTAATGAAGAATGGTGTCGTTCATGTCTTAACTAAGAATTGAAAGACTCAGCCAGAATACTTGTCGTCTTATCCCAACCTTCTTAAATTTAGAGATTGCCTAATGTTGAGGGCTATTTTCTTCAACCCATTTCACCAAATCATGATTAAATGTCCTTAAAGTATCGATTGCAACCTGATAATCACAAAATTAACCTACCATAGGTGATAGAATCAAGCATTTGCAAAGCATTTTTCTTCTATTGCCTCCCTTTAGTGTTCAACTTTGTTAGAAAGCTACTGAAGTTTTATTTAATGTGACGATAGCAATGTGCATGGTTTTCACTACCGAATACCTCTAAAACACTACGGATAATCCCTTGGTGCCTATAAGATATTATTATAACCTCTCTTTCACCTATGAGAATCTTCAATTTCCCTAAGAACCAAAGCCAATCCTAGTAATTCTCAGAGCTAAATAAGCCATAAGCAAGTGGAAACATGTCATCGTCAGCATCATACGAAGAAGCTGAAAATAAAGCACCCTTGTATGGCCCATTCATGTGGGATGAATCTATTGATATAATAGGCCAACACCCCATTTTAAACCCATGTATTGACACTAAAAGGGCAACAAACAATTGCATGAAATGACCATCATCTGAACATCTATATTCAGCAATCGTCCTTGGATTTGTTTCAATAAGCCTTGTACACAACCAAGGCAACAACTTGTATGAACATTGGGGCACATCATGAATTTGTTATTTAGCCTTTTCTTTCAAGTTCCATGCTTGACAATAATTCAATTGCATTTCGTATTGTCGATGAAAGTCTTTACATATTTGATGGGGCAAGTAATCTGGATTTAAATGAATAACATCATCAATCATAGTTGTGGCTTGATTACAACAAACTGATGGTTCTGAAACTGACACATTTTCTAAAGAGTGGTTATGTTCATTTCTAAATGTATGCACCTGAACTAATTTTGTTTTCCTAACAGCACGAGCAGTTACTTTCCAAGGGCATCCTTCAACAACACATTACAATCATATGCTTAAGACAATTTCTCTTGAACTTATATCCAAAATGGCCTCCAACTGACATGAGATATATTGCATCCCGAAAGTCATTTTCCATTGAGAAGGTATGCCCACTACCCAATATTGCATTCTCAAAACGACTTGACTCTAGTGGACTAACATGTGATTTAACACATCTTTGATGAAATCCTCGTGATTGCATTCTAATTTCAACATCCCTTCTTGAATATGGGACCATTGAGTTAAACCCTACCATTGTTTCATTTAATCTGCATTATAAATATGCTTATTTATCAACTTATCATCTAATGAATAAACATAAATATTAAAAAATAAACAAATACACATAATCATTTAATATTAGATATTCTTTTGATATAACTCACCCTTGTCCTCCATTCTCAACTATTTTATCACCTTCAACTGTTGATGCTAAACATATATATATACACGTGAGAATCCGTCACTAAATTGAAACATATTTGTCAAGTCGTCATCATTTTTCAATGGTTGAAGTGCATATAAATCAAATGGGAGTGTATGAAAATGTTGGTCCTACTATACCGATGCTCATTTTCCCACTAATCCTTGAAACAAAATCATTAGATGTCATTGATCGTTCTAAACTTATACCCTCTTGTCTCCCACCCATATATTCCACACTACCATGTTCACCCCTTACTAACTCCCCTCCAATGTGTAGATAACAATAAATTATATTACTTGGATCCATTTAAATGGTACTCGATCACGTGTAACCCCTGTTTAGAAACATGAACCTTTAGTCAAGCTGAAACAATTAACTAATTTCTTAATAACACCACTTAAACCAAATTACTTATAACAAAACTGATTATCACACCTATGACCATCATATATTAATACATCATTTATCTTTGGAACTTTACAAGTGAGCTTCATTTACATTTCATGGTCTACAATCAATGTTGTAAATATGGACATGCATAGCATATACTTAAATTAAGAAATGCAATTATTTTATTTTATTTGGTAGTAATTTGCTATGTTATATATGTTGGGAAGTGAACCTCTCAATTCATGGGCCAACCATTGTTTTTGTATCTCTTCAAGCCAAATTGTGTTAATGCCCCTGTCTTTGAGTCAACCCCTAAAACAACGGGTCTTCTTTTACTTTGCCTACTACCCAGATTAGACAACAACAATGTTTACAACTAAGGGCTTACCTCCAAACAAATGGGTTTATCTTTAATTCACTTACTACAACCTCTTACGAAAACAATTATTTCATCCAAATGTCATTACTTGAATTACGATCAGCCTCTTCATCCAAGGGTAGACCCCTACTATGACCACTACTTACATATAAACAAAACAAATTTTATATTTGTGGTTGTGACCATCAGATTTGCACCTAAGGCTCCACTACTAGTTTCCCTAATTCCCACATAAATTCATGTCTGCTTTACTACAATTTTTTTTTTTAATTTTTATTTTCTTCTTCAATTCAACCCTCATTCATTACAAATTCAAAACTTTTATGAAAAATATTATTCAAACTTTACTTCTAATCATTTTAAAAATTTATACTCATCTACTCATGACTAAACATGAATTCTTTTCCCATGCATTAAATTCACCAATTAACAACTATAAAAAATCACTCAACCTACTTATTTTGGAATCCCATATAAACAACATTAAACAACAAAACATCTCGTATCCAATATAAACAACATTAAACAAAAAAAATTGTTCGAACATTCCTAAAAATTGTATTCCCTGCTCATTCAATAGTCATATTTTTTTTTTTTCGTATTGTTCCCAACAACCATATACAACACAAACACAACAATTCAGAAAATAAAACAAAATCAATATAGCTTACCACCATCTCATTTTCCCATCATTTATCAAATTTTAAACCATATTTCATTTTAAATAAACCCTAAGTAAATTAAAATATAAAATTAGATACAATATAAATGAACATTCAACATGTACAAATTTGCAATGTAATCAAGTTTAAATCACAAAATTCCAAAAATCACATAACTATGACAGTATTCAAATCTCAAAGAATCAAAATGACAAATCAAAATAAATAGTTATTACAAAATTTAATAAAATACATATATTACTTGGAAAAATCTTTGCTTTAAAAGTTAAATGCAACTACAATATTTATATGCTTCGTTTTTTTTTTTCTCAATTGCTTTTGTTCTCTGTCTTCAATGTAAAAGTAAAAGAGGAAGTACAGGAAGGGAAGAAATGACTGTTGGTGTTGAAATGAGAAGAAAGAAAAGTTTTCTTTGTCTACCTAGGCTTTGTTAGGGGGTTCACACTTGGACTGTTGTTTTCGAATTGATGTTTGGTGGGAAAATGACAATGTCGTCTTCCTTATGGTGATGGAAGAGAAACAAAATAAGGGATCATATTTGGAAGTTTGTTTGGGGTTGATGGGTTATGGAGAATTGAGAAGCTACCAATTTTTTTTATGGATTGTTTCGCCTTGTGATGGGTTGTGTGCCTATGAACGAAGAAGAAAGAACATGGGTTTTTGGTGTTAGGGTTTCGTTGAAGAGAGAATAAGACATTTGGGGGTAAATATTTTTTAAAAAATCAATCCATGGGGAGTCTCTAGTTGGATGGTGACATGAACATGAGTCATGTCATCAACTTTAGTGGGTAGTTGACTTGGACCTTGCTTATGTGACTTTTCCAAGTGGGTAATCCAACTAGAAGAGCTGTCAAAATGCAGGAGGGCATTTTTGGAAGGGTCTCAACATTACTATTACAGTGTATGGAAAGACATTTATTTTCCCCAAAATCCACTGACCTTCAAAAGTAAAAAAGCAAAGTTTCTAAAAGACGAAATTTTGCCTCTTGGTGTATGGTTACATAAATTTCCCATAATTGTATCCCTTGACATGAGATCCATATCCTTCCCTCCTTTACATGTATTGGTTTAGGAGTTGTCAAAACATCATTTCAGAAAAAGATAGAAGAAAAAAGAAAAATCAATGCTTGAAGCTCATAATTGCTTAAAATATAATTACATAAATTTGATGGTCAAATGAATAATTAGACACAAGACCAATAGCAAAGTCAAAGCTCATGGGACATGAATACCAAAAATATAAGAACTTAACGAATTGCATTTTTACTCAATAAATTTATATTTATATAATCTTATTATCACTATTATTAAATATGTTTTTCTTAGTATGTTTAACTAAACTATTTATTCATTAATTGATTTTATTTGATTGCTTTTTAATTCTAGTAAATACAACAATTTCACTAAGAAATTTTAGTGTTAAGTTTTGAAAAACCTATTATATAGAGTTAAAAAATAAAAATAATAATAAAATGGCCAATTGGATGAAAGTATAATTTATTTTGAATTTAATATATTATTTTCTAATAGAAAAAAAAGAAAAAAAAACTAAATAGGATAAGAAAAATTTAAGCATTTGGTAGATGATAGTTTTAAAAGTTATTTAAGTTTTAAAAATAAGATGTAAGTGTTTAGTGGGTTAGATTATTAAACTGTTGTGAACATAAAAAGATCAAAATAAGAATGTTGAAATTTACCTCCTAAAGACTTTAGTAGTTTAGAAACAAAGTCCATCGAAATATGATTTCACTTTCACTTAGTAATGGGAAGTGGTTGCAATGACCCTATTGAACGCTAGTGCACAACTTTGACTTGTTGACAAGTTAAGCATCATGCTACAAAATGGCCAATATCTCGCTTTAAGCCAAACCACCAATAAAGTTGTCTCATATCTCTATACATCTCGGTCTCATTAGGATGAACTAAAAATTTAGAGTTGTGAGCCTCTTATAGAATTTTTTTTTTTCTCAAATCTCCAACTTGAGGTACACATAGTCTAATCCTGATTGACTTCAAAATCCCATCATCTAAAAGTGTAAACTCAGTTTTAGTAACTTTTTTTAACATTATTCATGATTTGCAGCAGCTTTGGGTCTTCCCCTTGTGACGACTTAATCATTTCAATTAGATTTTACTGAACACTAAGACTAGCTAATAGTACTTTGAAATCCAAAATTGTGAACTAAGCCCCTAATCTCTTCAAATCATACAAAAAATAAGGTTGTCTTCCTTGTAAGGTTGGAAAAGAGTTACTAGACTTTTTACTTAAAGCATCAACAACTACATTCACTTTGCTAGGATGATACAAAATAAAGCAATCATTGTCTTTGAAGATCTTAATCCACCTCTTTATTGTATATTCAATTCTTTCTAAGAAAATAAACACTTTAAGCTTTTGTGGTCTATGTAATCTCACATGTTTCACCATATAAATAATGTCTCCAAAACTTAAAGGCAAAAACCATAGCTACCAACTCTAAGTCATGAGTAGGATAGTTCTGGTCATAAGGTTCCAATTGTTTAGAAGCATAAGCAATAAGCTTCTCATGTGGTATTAATACACAACCAAGTCCCAAGTTTAATGCATCACTAAAGACAACATATCCCCCTAAGCCCAAAGGAATAGTCAACACTAGAGTAGTCATCAATCGATTTTTCAACTCTTTAAAACTATGCTCATATTCATCATACTATACAAAGTTCTCTTCTAGGTTTAGTAAGAGATAGGGCAATCTTAGAGAATCCCTCTATGAAACCTCTATAATACCTAATCCTAAAAAACTTCTTAATTTAGTTACAATGGTAAGCCTTTTCCATCTAACCACGACCTCAACCTTGCTAAGATCAATAGATATCCCATCGTTGGAAACTACATGACTTAGGAAAGAAACTCTATCAAGCCAAAATTCACATTTCTTGAACTTAGCAAAAGGCTTACTCTCTTCCAAAATATATAAAACAATTCTCAAGTGTTGCTCATGCTCTTTCCTACGTTGTGAGTACACCAAGATATCATCTATAAAAACAATCACAATATGATCTAAGTAAGATCAAAATACCCGATTCATCAAATCCATAAAAGTTGTTGGTATATTAGTCAACCTAAAGGGCATCATTAGAAATTCATAATGCTCATATCTAATACAAAAACTAATCTTAGGTACATCCTTACCTTTAACTCTAAGTTGATGATAACTAGATTGAAGGTTTATCTTAGAAAAAACATTAGCACCTTATCATTGGTTAAACATATCATCAATCCTGAGTAATAGGTACTTGTTTTTAATTGCCATCTCATTCAACTACTTGTAATCAATACATAATTTCAATGTCCCATCTTTCTTCTTAACAAAAAGAATTAGGGCCCCCTAAGGTGAAGCGTTAGGCCTTGTAAAGCCTTTGTCAAGCATCTCTTAGAATTGTATTTTTATCTCTTTGAGTTCTAAAGGTGTTCATACTATAAGGTGCCTTTGAAATAGGAGTTGTCCTCATTAGAAACTCAATAATAAACTCCATTTTTAGGACATTGAGTCTTGTTTATATATGTGAAATTTTGTTCCAATTTATGTTTGGCCATAAAAGTCTTTTTAGATAGTGACTTTCTCTCCATTGAAGATTAAGGGTTGTTGTTCATCCAACCAGGAAATCATTTTAAAATGATTTTTCAAAAGAAGTAGGGGTCACTCAAGCAGTTAATCCTGCTAAAATGGTTAGCTTGCTCAAGCGGTCTAAGTCCGCTCAAGCAATCATGACAGTCCTACCAAGTTTAGAAATGGATGTTGAATGAATTTAACTCAAACTCTAATTTGGAAACTTAAGATATCGAGACTCTTTGGGCTTTTGCCTATATATACCTCTCTAATAACCCCTTGAGGATCAGAGATTCAGGCTAAGAGATCTCACTTTAGTTGAGAAGGTTTCATTGATGAGATTGTTTTACATCTTGTAGAGAGAAAGCCTAAAGTGTCACATCATTCCAATCTCTTATTCAAGAATTTGAATATTTGAATCGTGGGTTAAAGACCTTAATCCCTTCAGAGTGGCTGAAGGATGTGTAGAGAGCAACAATGAGTTGTTGCATCATAGACGTGGATCAAGTTGTATGTGTTGGAGAGTAAGTCTTTAGGGTAAAGCGGCCAAGTAAATCTGTAAAACATTTTTTTTAATAGTGGATTTAGATTGGTAGGTCTTAAACCTCGCGGTTTTTATCTCCAAAGTTTGTGGGGATTTTCCATGTAAAAATCTTGTACCTCATTGCATATCTTTTTATTACTAACTTATATTCTGGTTGATGATATTGATAAACTTTTTATTGATTGGTTAGTTGGTTATTGAGATTGTTGGGTTGGTTATCTTGGAGGTTATGGTTGTTATACCTATAACTAATTATTATTTTCCCTAACATCTCTTAGGGTATATTTCAGATATTAAAAATGTATTATTTTTATCCCTAACCAATTGCAGGATGGTCTGAAAAGTTAAAAATCATATTTTTTATTTACCTAAAGATTCTAGGTATAACCATTTATTTGTTTAGGACATTCCTAACATATATTGGAGTAAAAAAAAAAAAGTTATTTATAATTTATAAATATCTATTTAAAATTTTAAATCACCCATTCACCTCGTCCTAAGTGTCCCTTATTGGACCTTCAATTGTTTTTCAAGTGGTAATAAAACAATACTCGTTTTTCAAGTGGTATTAAAACAATACTCGTTTTTCAAGTGGTATTAAAACAATACCTATTTTTCAATTGGTATAAGAACGAGATAAAAAAACCGATTCTTTATCCTATTGATTAAAAATCCAATTTTTATTGTCTATATTGTTTAGAAATCAAAATTTTTAATAATCATATAGGATAAAAATCAAATTGTTATTGATCCTGTAAATTCAATATGGAACAATCTAAAAGTGGTGTTTTTTGAATAGTCCTCCCTACTTTGATGGGAATAATTACTCTTATTGGAAAGCACAACAAATTTTTTTCTTCAAAATTCCAGGCAAAAGGGTATGGAATTCAGTTGAATATGGTTGGGAACCACCTTTGATCCTTAATGCTCAAGGAAGATCAACAGGAGAACTTGCACCTAAACATGAATGGGACACAACTGATAATGAAGATGGTGAAGCCAATGCTTGGGCTTTATTTAGTATTTTTAATGGAGTTTATCTAGACGAGTTTCACAAGATAGCAAATTGTAAATGTGCAAAGGAAGCATGGAGTATTCTTGAAGTCACTCATGAAGGTATGTCTGCTGTAAAGACCTCTAAGTTACAAACACTTGCTACTAAGATTGAGAATATTAGGATGCATGAAAATCCAACTTTTTCTTTCTTTTATTCTGAATTGAGTGATATTGTAAATTCCTCATTAATCTTGGAGAACCTATTCCAGATTCTAAGGTAGTTAGGAAAATATTGAGATCTCTTCCAAAGAGATTTAGACCTAAAGTAATTGCCATAGAGGAGAGCAATGACATCGATTCCATGAGAGATGATGAACTTGTATGCTCCATTCAAACATATGAGATGACCCCACCTAGTTCCCAAAAGCCTAAAGACTTTGCCTTTAAGGATCATGACAATGAGGAAAAAGATATTGAAACGACATATGATATAACTAGTGATGAATTGACCCACATGGCCAAAAAGGTTAAAAGGGTCATGAAATTCAATAAAAGGTTCAACAAGAACCAATAATTTGGAAAAGGAAAAAGACCCAATGAAAAATTATCCAATGGGAAAGGAAAATGTTCCTCTAAAGGTAAGAACATTGAATGCTTTAATTGTAGAGGTTTGGGACACTATGCTCAAGTTTGTCTTAGCCCCAAAAATATTAAAAAGTCTATGTAGGCAACGTGGAGTGATTCAAACTCTAATTGAGTGCTTCCATAGCTTTTGACGATGTAAGGTATGATTCCAATGATATGTTAGCTTTTGTTGCATCTATGGATCTTGTGAAGAATAATAATGATTGTGATAGTGATGATGATGAGTTTATTGATGAACACAGGGTTGAATTTTTGGATAATCTTGTTATTGAGCATGAAAGATTAATTAAGAATTATATGAAAAATCATGATCTTCTTGATGTTGGGAACCTCGGATCACTTCGTTCCCATGCCTGGGATCTCATAAGGTACATGAAAATCTATTTTAGGCTCTCTAAATCTATTGTAGTGGAAACCAAATATTCAAAAAAAAATATTGATACCATAGAAAATATAAATCTAGAAAAAAAATGCTCATACGTGGATCTGGATGTTCCTAGATCAATTCCTTGTGGTGAAGAACATACTTAGAAAAATTGGAGAATCTTTCCTCATGTTACAACCCATATGTGCGTCTTATGAGATTCTCATGCACATAGCCTGTGTATATTGTGTGTGATTCCCATGCACATGGCCTCTGCGCATCCTGTGCAGTTTTCGTGTGTGTGGCCTATGTGATTCCAGTGCGCCTCTCATATATCCAATATTTTTTGCTCGATGACTCTTCCTTGCATCTAGGCATTAAGATTGTGGAAATCTTAAGGGTGGAGGCTAAGGTTTTTTTTCTGAATTGAAAGGGAGAATGGAAAAACCTAGAAACCTTAACCCCTAAAGAGGTATTTATAGGCTTCCTACTAGGCTTAAGTGACTTAAGTCCACCATGGGCTTAGGTCACTTAATCTAGCCTAAAAAGGTTGTTAATTGATTAATTAACCATACAAGGCCTTAATTAATCAATTAGCCCAATCCAAAGATACCACTCACTTATCATTATATAACCTTGTGTAATTACCAAAACACCCTTTATGCACAAACGTGTACTAAAAACTCATCCAACCCTCATAAACAGTGTCATTAAGGAATATGAGCAGAGCAGGGACCATTAAGACCCATAGGAGTATTGGTTTCCTTAGAATCACTTTCTGAAATTGACTCAACATCCCACTATAGTGAGCCAACAACACTCTAGTACCCTATGTATATTACAACGAGACATCAAGTGCTCGAGTTCGTGACCTACTATTCACTACATGCAGACTCCCCATGAACTAGTGTCCATAATCTAACAAGGTAGTGCTATCTGCTATCAAGATTACCTCTCAAATCCTTAAGTTATAGGTCTCACTTATTATGTGATCAACTTACATACTCTAGCTCCAAGGATTGAGCATGTGTCAAATTCCACTAAAGGAATCACTATGGCCATAGATTTCATGATCACATGTCCTTTGGATCACCCAAGGGGACACTATTTCAATCCCATGAGATATCATGGTACCTCTATTGAGAATACCTATTGCCACTAGCCTTCATCAACAATGACCTAATCTATAGGGATATATGACCACTTTAAGGTCTCACCTATCAGCCAAAACCTCCTATTGATTTTGGTACAGACTCAATATCCTCTCAAGGTTAAGAGTCAATGTAGTATAGTAGCTTAGCGAATCATGACATTGATAGTCTTGTGTCATGATTCATTGTAGGTCCTGTCTAGTTTTCATCACATAACAATGAGATAGTTAAGTCTAACTTTGTTACATCATGTCTTGCTTTTAGGAGTTCAATCCTAATACTCGAAGCTCATAAAAACAAGATTGATGTGCGTAGTGTTGAAAAGACTAATTTACTTGGAAAAATTATGTTTGTTGAATTTGAATATCATTCTCTCCTTGATAAGAATAATGCTCTTACTCAAGAGATCAAGAATAATAAGTTTTTTTTCTTTTTTTCTTTTTTTTTTTATTTGTGAATGAAGATTTTCATCCTAGAACTAAAGTGTTTAATGAAATAATTGATAAATGCAAAACCCATGGAAATAAAAAAAAAAGGTTTAGGGTACATTAATAAAGATGAAACTCCTTCTAATGGAAAAACTATGTTAAAGGTTAGGATTGATACCTATAACCAAGTAGAATCTCCTAAAAAGACATCACTATGCACACACTGTAAGAAAACTGGACACTCTCAATTTAAATACTACACTAGGTTTCTAAAAAGGTTTGAAACTCAAATAAATAGACTTATGAACAATGTTTTCAAAACCAGACCGGTCATTGAACCGAAAAAGTTACCGGTTCACGGTTCACTAGTCGGATCGATGGTCGAACCGATGATGTCATAAATATATAATTTATATTTTTTAAAATTAAAATAATTTTAAGAAATTTATATAATATTTAAATTATAGCATTTCATTTTTTTTGTATTTGATATGTCTATTAAATGATAAACATAAATATAAATGTATTAATATATCAAATTTTATTAAATAAAATATGTATAATATTTACATATGAGAAGAAAATTATAACATTTAATTTTATCTACATATCTATGCATTTTATTATTTTAAAATTTTAAAAAAATATATTAATTAATTTAAATTTTCATATTTATTGTTATAATTTTTATAAAAATAAACATGAATACAAATATTTATATTTGTTTAAATGTTTTATATTATAAAAATTTGCAAACAGCATTAATATAAAACATTGTTACCTATATGCATCAAAGGAGTTGTGCAGCATAATGGTTGGCATCATTCTTTTGTAAAACTTTGATCCAAGGTTCAAATCCTCACAATGCAACACAGTTGCATTTATTATTCTTTATAACCAAATAACCAAATCCCACATCAAAAACTCACAAATATAATGAGTTCCATAAATAGCCCACACTGAAAGAAAGAACAAGTGAGCTGCTCAATAGGCTGTTGTGGGCTGGTTGGTGGGTGGGTTGCTTGTGGGCTTGGCTGGCTGGTGGTGGGTAGGCTGTTGTAGGCCCAATGCAGAAGACAAATCCCACATGTGTTTTGGTCAACCCACATGTTGACTGACTCATAGAGAATTGGATGGTTCGTCCAGTTTGATGGTTCAATCGTTAGTCCGTTCGGTTCGATGCCGGTCCAAAGCCCCTTACGGTTCAAAAGTTGAACAAAACCGGATCAAGGTCTGGTCGACGGTTCAATTGGTTGAACTAGCCGGTCCGGTCTGATTTTTAAATCATTGCTTATGAATGAATTTAATTCCTTTAAAAAGAACATATTGAACAATAGGAAAGGGAATAAAACCAATAAAAAACCTAGAAGTCAATCTAGTTTCTCAAAGTCACCACCTAGGACTAAACAAGGTTGGTTAAGAAATTATAGGTCTAAATGTCAAGTTGTGTTTAATGCTCTTAAAGCTAAATCTTCTAGTGAGTGGTACCTTGATAGTGGCTACTCTAGACATATGATAGGAAACAAAACCCATTTTACTTCTCTTGAAAATTACAATGGTGGAATTGTTACTTTTGGAGATATAAGCCTAGCTCGTGTAAAAGGCAAGGGTAGTATAGTTATCCCCAGTTGTCATAAACTATATGGAGTTCTATATGTTGAAGGACTCAAGGCAAACCTCTTAAACATTAGTTAAATGTACGACAAAGACCATAAAGTGAAATTTCACCAAGACTTATGCAAGGTAGTTAATAAAGAGTGAAAGGTAATCATCAAAGGACACAGAACTATGGATAATTTTTATGCTATAAATCTTAACTCTAGAACTCCTCTTATGTGCAATAAAGCAAAGCCTAATCCTATTGAGCTCTAACATAAAAGACTAGGTCACATAAACTATAGGAACTTTGTGTACTTAGTGAATAGAAAAAGTTAGAGGTATCCCTAGACTTAGTGGTGAAACCAAACCCATTTGTGGTGAGTGCATGAATGGTAAACAAACTAAGAGTTCACACAAAAGGTTAAGGAGATAAGGAGCACTAGACCTTTAGACTTTATTTATATGGATCTTATGGGTCCAATGCAAATTGAAAGTAGAGGTGGCAAGAGATATGTCCCTGTGATTAAATAATTTTTCAAGATACTCCTTTATGAGTTTTCTTTGGGAGAAGTTTGTGGCCATTGAACATTTGAAGTCATTATTCAATAGAATATAAGTGGAAATAGGTCATTCAATGGTAAAAATTAGGAGTGATAGGGAGATAGAGTTTGACAATATGGATGTTGACCTCTTTTGTAAGTCTAATGGAATTAAACATGAATTTTTAGCCCCTAAAACTCTTCAGCAGAATGAAGTAGTTGAAAGAAAGAATAGAGTGCTACAAGAAATGGTTAGGGTGATGATTCACATGTATAATACCCCTAAGCAATTTTGGGTAGAAGCTATTAATACAACGTGTCATACTACTAATAGGATTTTTCTTAGACCTGGAACAAAGAAGACATTTTATGAATTATGGACTAGGAGAAAACTTGATCTTAAATATTTTAGGACTTTTGACAATAAATGCTACATACTCAAGGATGGGAAGAACCTTGGTAAATTTGATGCTAAATTTGATTTAGGTATCTTTCTAGTCTATTCTACTACGAGTAAAGCCTATAGGGTTTATAATCAAAATTTATAGATTATCTGAGAGTCTTCTAATGTGATTATAAATTATACTAGGTTTGATCAAGATATAATTGATAGTCAAATTTTAACCCAGAAATCAATTGGGTATAACTTTAAAGACTTGGAGACGACTAAAGATAACTCTAATGATATCCTTGAAACTAACATTGACCCTAACATGAATGAAGTTGTACCTTTAGATGACACTCCTGAAGAAATAAGAAAAAAACATAGATCCAGATTACCTAAGAACCACCCAATTTAAAATGTTATAAGAAATGTTAATGAACGCATGTTGACTAAGAGACAATTATGATTAAATGAGATCGGTCTTGTATGTTATACCTCTCAATTGAAGCTAAAGAATGTGGAGGAAGCCTTAGGAGATGAATCTTGGATTATCGCACTTCAAGAAGAGTTAAATCAATTCACTAGGAATGATGTGTGGTATTTAGTCCCTAGGCCTAAAGATAAACATGTCATAGGTACAAAATGGACATTCAAGAACAAAATAAGATGAAAATAGGGTCATTGTGAGAACAAAGCAAGACTAATTGCCCAAGGATACTCATAAATAGAGGAGATTGATTATGAAGAGACATTTGCACCTGTAACCATATTAGAATCAATTAGAATACTTTTGGCAATAACATACTCTTTGAGGATAACACTTTATCAAATGGATATCAAGAGTGCTTTTCTAAATGGTATTCTAAGTGAAGAGGTTTATGTTGAGCAACCTAAGGGATTTGAGGATCCAAAATTTAACTTTTGCAAAAATCATCATTGTGCTAATTTGTTTTAAATTCTTTTATAATTGGATGATTTCTTATTTTCATTTAAAATCTTGAACTAAATGTTTTCTAAACTTATTAAAAGGTTTTAAAAGGGGTTGCATAAGTTGCTAGAGGTTTCAAACCTAACACCAAAGTATTTAAGCTCTTCACAATGAAACCGATCAAGGGTTTAGGGAACATATTGAGTCGATTGGCCAGTCAAGGGTTTTTTCACACTTTCTTCTAGTAGCTTAGTGTTGCCAACAGAAGCTTTGTCTTTCTTAATCGAAGCCTTGAACCCTAATGGTCACTTGCTAGAAGCATTAATTTCTAATGTCTAGTGAACTAATCAATTTGATGCTCCACTAGACAACCCTAAATTGTGTCTAACAACTAGTTTGAGCCTCTAACTCTTATAAAAATGCTCCAACCTTCATTATATTGTAAGCTTAACATTTTCTACTATTGCTTCATCTTTCTTCTTTTTGCCTTGTGTGTTTATTGTTGTTCAATTGTTTAGTTAATTAGTTGCCAATTTTTTTTTACATTTTTGGAAATCAATGTGATGTTGGTAAAATTTAGATAATTTACATTAAGATATTGATAAAATTCAGAATGCCAATGGATTTATTTATTTGGATATTACTATAGAATTTGATCAAATTTGGTGCAATTTCTTGGTTCTTTCATTTTATTGGTTATGGAGACATTAACATGTAGTCAAATATTTAAGCTCAAAGTCTACTCATTAACATCACTCGCATGCACCACCCAAGTACATCGATCACACATGATAGACTGCTAGTATATATATAAACTATATTTTGTTGTACTTAAAGAATATTAATTAAACATTTTATATTTTAATTGATAATATTTAATAATATTTAATAATATGCAAGCATTAATTCGATGTAAAAATATTGATCTATTTTCAAAATATTCCAATACCCATATTATTGGAATAGTTCTATTAGATTCCTTTTCATAATTTATAGAGAAAAGTGGGTTTTGACTCACTAAATTTTAAAAATATGAAAAAAAAAAAAAAAGAATCTCAAAATTTTTAAATCAATATTATCTTCATCCATTTAAAATATATATCATGAGTGAAATAATTATTTCTTAAAATGACCTTTTAACTTGTCATATCAACAACATCAATTGACAACGTAGAGAACTTCAAAATTTTTAAATCAATATTATCTTCAACCATTTAAAAATAATTTAAAATACATGCATTTTTTCATGAGTCAAATAATTATTCCTTAAAATGATCTTTTTATTTGTCATATCAACAACACCAATTGACAATGTAAATATTTCTCTTCATTTTTTATATGTTCTTTATTATTATTATTATTAGTTTTTAACTATAAGACCTGATTTAAGACTTTTTTTTTCTCTAGAAACAAACATTTTATAGGAAAAGTTAAAATTTCTTTTTTCCTCCATAACGAAACATCCCATCCGAGCCATTTCCATTGCCACCATTACCAACAGTATAATGATCCACTCACTATTAACATGTCTACATGTAGTGTATTGATAGCATTATTGGAAGGATGGGTGGGTGTGAATATCCAAAGGAAAAATAGAATAGGGGTGGACCGATCAGGCTATGGTGCATCAAGTATGAAGTGACTTATTTTTATTAATGTGTGTAGTTAGAAATGATTTTAAGGTTGAAAGTGAAGTGGGAGTGAGGCAACCCCCACCCTCAAATTCAACACGGGACTAAGAGCTGGTTTGGTAGTGATTCTAGAAAGCACTTTTAGTGTAAAAAGTGTTTTTGAAAAAAAAAATAGGTATTTGGCAAAGCCCATTTGACAGTGATTCTAGAAAACACTTTTAACCTAAAAAATGTTTTTGAAAAAAGTCAGGTATTTAGAAAATTTTAGGAAACACTTTTAAAAATATGAAAAATTACTTGTAGTATTGGAAAAATCTCTTATACTATTTTATGTAGAAACACTTGATATGTGTTTCTTCTAAAAATACTTTTAGAGAGAACTCTTTCTCTAAAAACATTTCAAATAAAAACATTGTCAAACACACTTTAAATGATAGTGAGGGTTTTAAACTTTGCAAGAAGAAGAAAATGAAACTAGAAGCCTCCATCCTTTTGTTTCTAGACCTGATTTTTTAAGGTTGAAAATCAAGTAGGAGTGAAACAGCCCCACCCTCAACTTTGCATTGAGTTGGATCCATTGATTAATTGGCAGCCAATAATCCTTTTTTGTTTTTTCCTTCTAATCATGCATATCCATTTAGAATTGATATGATATGCATATCCCTTTAGAATTAATATCCATGAGGATGAAAATTTTCATTTATAAAAAATATAGAGAGAGTTTAGACCTAAAATTTGGGGACGTTATTCATAATCTATCCATCTTCATGACAAAACATTGTTGGCTTAAAGGAGAATTCAATAGTGTAATTTATTTACGCTTGAGAAGAACATATAGTTGAGTTCCTTCTTTGAGGTCCAATTCCAACTATCGTGATAACTTTATAGTTTTCTTGAAGAACAGATGAAATAGTTGATCAATAATCTTACCTTCAAAATGTTTGGCAATAAGTCTGTACGAAAAAATTTCGTAAAATGTCCTACGAAATTAGTAAAACAATAGGAAAACTAATGCGAGCAAAATATTTATTGAAATTAAAATATTGTGGGGTACAATCTCAAATATAATATTCTTTATAAAAGAATATTTTCCCTTTGATTCCTTCATTTCGACCACAACTGATGACAAAGCTTCTTACTCGCCCTACTTCTAAGGATAGATAGAAAAGGTTGGAGAGGTCAAGTCGTGAAAGCACTAAACTGATGAGGAGAGGGCGGGCTTGGTTCGAACAAGCCCGGAAGGGGGTTTTAGGGAAGGCAACAGGGTGATCGTAGATCAGGAGGAGGAAGAGGTGGAAGCGGGAGCGGGGGGAAAGCCGGAACCCCTATAAGCAGGTGCAGATTCAGTTCCCATTGAGGAGCGGACGCCACTCGCCTAACCTACTAAAGCGAGGTTGGTCGTAGATCAGCGGCATATTGGGTTTTTTATGGTTGATCAAGTAGACCCGGCGCCCCTTCAGTCGCATTTCCCAATCGGGGGCTAGGGGAAGCAGCAGAGTCAGGGATAGCTGCAGGGAGGGATCCGCGGAACCTATACACATACTATGCCATCGACCTATCCGGGTCATACCATCATTGACCAAAAAACCTATCCTATCCATACCAGATGAGCCATTCCTTCTCCGTCTGGCCCAAGGTATCACCATCGTTACAAAGACCGGATAAGGCGGCAGATGCTTCCTTGAAGCGAACGAGTTGTCCCAATCGGGCACGTAGAACAGATATCGGAAAGGCAAGGCAGTTCTTGCAGGGCAGAGGGATACATAGAGATAGATCTCCATCTATGCGCATGGAAATAGCTACGGGAGGGTTTGATCGGGATAAGTAGGCCGTTATATCTAGTGCCTGACCTCGCCTGCCCAAAATCCAGTAGTTGGCCTATGATTGGTTCGAAGAACGTCTCGAGATTCAGGCGATTGCAGATTCTATAACTAGCTGATCTACGACCAACCTCCTCATGTCAACATATTTTATTGTCTAGGAGGAATTACGCTTACTTGTTTTTTAGTACAAGTAGCTACGGGGTTTGCTATGACTTTTGACTATCGTCCGACGGTTACTGAGGCTTTTGCTTCTGTTCAATACATAATGACTGAAGCTAACTTCGGTTGGTTAATCCGATCAGTTCATCGATGGTCGGCAAGTATGATGGTCCTAATGATGATCCTGCACGTATTTCGTGTATATCTCACCGGTGGATTTTAAAAACCTCGCGAATTTACTTGGGTTACGAGTGTGGTTCTGGCTGTGATTACTACCAAAAAGTGCTATTTTGTAGACCTAATTATAATGGTTTTAAGCACCTTTGGGTAGTAATCATATTCATTTAACCCAATTAATTCATTAAGGTCCTTAGTAATTGGTTTTAACCATTTTGTGGCAAGTTTACATGTTTATATCAGCTTATGAATCAATTCAAGCATGCCAAATGATGGAGGAGCTACTTAGACAAGCCAACCAAAGAAGAAAAGCAAAGAGAAGCAAAGAGAAGCAAAGAAAAGCAAAAGAGAAGCAAAGAGAAGCAAGGAGGAAAACAGAGGACAGCAGCTGCAGTCTTCTTTGGAACTTTTGGAGCACTTCCTGAAGTCCATTTTTTACATGCTATATATCATTTTAAAGCTCAAGAAGTCAAGAATCCAACGCTTCAAACCGTGCACGATTTGGAGCTGAAACGAGGAAGTTATGGCCTTTGGAAGACAACTGCTCTAGGTGTGCGAAAATTTCGCACACCTCCTGAATGGTGTGCCGACTCCACTTGAGATCTTTTCTTTTAGATATTTTTGTATAAATTTCCATTCTTCTCCTTGTAATCCACCAATCATAAGATTTCTTAGCTAGGAAGGTTGGAAAAACTTCTCTATATAAACTCCTTTGCATCTGTTGATGGAAGATATGTAATATATCCATATATATTGAAATATACCACAGAGCCTTGCTTTGTTTCTCCTTCTCTTCTCTTTCTTATTTTCTTAGTAGCCAAACATCCTTGGTGGATGAAATCCCCAAGGATGAGAGGCTAAAACCTTTTAAGTTTCTCAAAGTATGGATGTTATGTGATGGCTTGGATGCATTTCCCATGGAAATTTCTCGCACCCGGAAGGTAAAGTAGTCGTTTTTCATTAATAGTTCATTAATGCAAAGTTTAGTTTTTATTTCCATTGGACAACTTCCAACGGCCAATACTTGATAAGCTTTTGGATTTCTATCCATTAGTTATCTCCTACGAGCTATTGGAAGGTGAGGTTTTCAATTCCAAGTTTTGCATTAATCCATTAGAACCAATTTCAATGGCCATTGAAAGGTGAGTTTATCACTTGGAATGACTTTGAGTTGCCAATATTTGGTAAGCTTTTGGCTTTAGACCATTAGTTATCTCTTACGAGCCATTCAAAGGAAGTCTAAGGTGAATAACCATTGATGAAATTCACTACCATCTGTTTTGTCATTTTAAAGGATTAAAACTTGATTTGCTAAATCCATACCGGTTCGGGAAGCAAGCATCACCATAGTTGCAACCCAACGCGAGGAGCCTATCCTGAGATTTCCAATTTGCATAAGAGCCAGAGCATAACTATCCTATCTTTAAGAAACTTGTTTTTACACCCTTTCATTTTAGTCTTTAATGTTAGCTTAAATTAGTTTAAATCTTTCTAAAACATTTACATCTTCTTTTAAAGCTAACATCCATAAGAAAATCACCTACTTTCCTAATTTGAATATCACTTGTGTTTGCAAAAACCCTTCCCAGTGAACGATCCTAGAACCACTATGCTATAGTAGCTTGGCTACTTTAGTAATAGTATCTAAGGTATAAATTTTGTTGATACGCCTTTAAAGCTAAGCTACCATGAGTTACAGGTGTGGTTCTGGGTGTATTGACCGCATCTTTTGGTGTAACTGGTTATTCTTTACCTCGGGACCAAATTGGTTATTGGGCAGTCAAAATTGTAACAGGTGTACCTGAAGCTATTCCTGTAATAGGATCACCTTTGGTAGAGTTATTACGCGGAAGTGCTAGTGTGGGACAATCCACTTTGACCCGTTTTTATAGTTTACACACTTTTGTATTACCTCTTCTTACGGCCGTATTTATGTTAATGCACTTCCCAATGATACGTAAGCAAGGTATTTCTGGTCCTTTATAGAGAAGATAGATCATAGATATTTATAATCAATCATTTACACTACGGGTAGGAAGAATAGTATTTCATTGCTACAAATATGGATTATTGAAAAGAATAAGACATGTATTTGGATCTTTCCCTTCAACTCCACAATATTGTATTTTTTATAACGAATAGTTGAAGTGAATTCTCCGAAGAGAAAATGGATTATGGGAGTGTGTGACTTGAACTATTGATTGGGCCTTGCAGATATATACCTTTATCCGCCACATTGAAATTCACAACCAAATGTGTCTTTGTTCTAACCACCGCGCAAGCCCCATACAGAATAGGCTGGTTCGCTTGAAGAGAATCTTTTCTATGATCAGACCCGAATCATGTCGTGCATGAACAGGCTCCGTAAGATCCAGTAGAATAAGTGATGCGTCATGATCCAGATTATGTTTTATCTATTTCACTTACTTAACTTAATAGTAAGTATGGAAATGCATTCATTTCCTCTGCATCGACCCGATTTATGATACTATCGGAGTGAAACAAGGGATCTAAAGAAGAACAGAGGCTAGACTATATTAGTAACAAGTAAATCCTTTGTATGTAAAAAAACTCGAGATATTTTGTTGGGGATAAACGCCAATCGCAAGGTCTGAGACGACCCAGAAAGCACTTGATCATGATCGACTTTGTCGGCCTACTTGGGTATTGAGCATTTACCTGAAAGAACTTCAGTTCTTTCAGCGGATAGTTAGTTGCAACTCCGGAAAACGGAATCCGATAAAATTTATCTTACATAGAATCATTCATATATGTGTGGATATGGATAACATATAGATTTTTATATTTTATATGGATCCATTTGGTTCTTTTAATTCTTGCTCGAGCCGGATGATGAAAAATTATCATGTCCGGTTCCTTCGGGGGATGGATCTATAAGAATTCACCTATCCCAATAACAAAAAAACCTGACTTGAACGATCCTGTATTAAGAGCTAAATTAGCTAAAGAACAATTGAGGACCCAAATGGCTTTTTCACGAATGAACTTATTGAATGGAAAAGAACAAGCATGTAGTCCTTTTGCCATTTACCGAACTTGTAGGGAGATTTGATGAAACTTTTTCTTTTGTTGTAAAACCTCTTTCCCATACAAAGTTGCCTCTAGATTTTCTCTTTAGGATTTTCCTTTCTAGATTTTTTTTTATTTTTGAATTTCTCCTCCATTTTTTCTTGAAAAAAGTCACCTCTATTTATAGGTGAAAGCAGGGAACTTGAATTTTAAATTCCCATATTTTAGTTGCTTAATTCAAGGGATTTAGTTTCTTGATTTTAGCAACTTCTCTTCTTCCGGAAGTTTTACCAACAAGATGATAATAATAATAATAATAATAATGATAATGATAATAATGATAATTTATTATTATTATTATCCTTTTTATAGTTAGAGATTAGTTTCATTTTTTTTAGGAAACTTATCCGTAAAAAGATATTTATTTATTTACTTATTTATTTTGAAGATCAAATTAGTGGTAATTTAATCCACTAAAATTTTTATATCTACAAATGCCTCCACTTCAAGGCGCATCACATGCATTGTCATGTGGATGGTGTGAGTCTTGAAGTAATTTTTTTTTTCATAGAAATATTGTAATAGGAAGTTTCCTATTTTTTAAAAAATATTTTTTCCCATTTTTTTCCAAACTCCACTTCGTTTTCCCTCTTGCTTTAAACTTTGAATCCTCTTTCAAATTGTCTTCCTTGTATATATTTTTTTTTTATATAAAAGGGACAATAGTTGAGAAACCCTGACTTAAACTGTTTCAGAAAACACTTTTGATCTTTGAGCGTTCTTCAACCCAATTTGCCTGACTTGAATTCTTTTAGAAAATTCTTTCAATTTTTAGACAATCTTCAACCCAATTTGAGAAACCCAACTCAAATTCTTTCAAAAAGCTCTTTTGATCTTTAGACAACAACTTGTAAGCTATTTTTTTATATATAAAAAAAAAAAACTTGTAATATACATATACATGTCATGTCGTACCAAGATCATGTCATGGGTGGCATGTCAAAATTATGTTGGGGTAGCATTTCGACATCATGCCATGAAGAAACGTCAATAATGGTTGTTTGTGGCGTGCATGGATAATTGAATATATATATATATAACACCAAACCGAATAGTGAATGCTTCTTAAAAAGTGGTGGAATATATATGTATATATATAAAATCTCCATTAGAAAAGTCAAACTTTCCATCAAGAAACGTGGGTGTAGCATATGGTTTGTGGGTCCTTGATTATATATATTGGATCATGATACAATAGGGAGTACTAGGAACAATAATTACGTGGAGTAGAACTCACTTTCCAATTTCCATATATATATATATATATATATGTTGTTGACACATGATTTGAATTCATTTTTTTTAATTACTTTATTTTATTTTTATCTAATTTTTATTTATTTATTTATTTATTTGTCAAGGAAGAAAAAGACTCACCTTTTTCGAACACGTGTCAAGCTTCATCATTTGTGGAGATGAATTTGATTTCATGTAATTTAATTTTTTTTAAATTACTATAATACTTGAGGAAGAATTTTTAATAAACTTAAATATTCGTAAAAAATGAGCATTTAAAATTTGACCCTCATGCAATCAAGTCGTAGCCCTGACACGAAGTAGTGTCATATTTTCGATACTTATGTACTAAAGTCTTCATCCACGTAAATTGGCTTGACTTGAATGCATATTGGTGGTGTTCAAGTTTTAACATTTAATTAAAACCAGAATAATACTTGGTATCTATGCAAACAAGTTATAGCCCTGATGCTACGCGGTGTTGTCCTTTCAGCACTTAATACGACTTAAGTGTTAAGGTCTTCACTCATGTGAATTGGCCTGACTTAAATGCATAGTGGTATCTAAAAACTTAGACCCATATTTTATTCATCTCTCTCCCTACCTTCATTTTATTGTTTTTATTTTTTATTTTTTTGTGCAGGATGACATCCTTCAAATGTTTCAAGGAGAAGAATGTAACCATTCTTGAGGATGATAGTGAAGATTTTGAGGAGGGGACTACCTTGTCGGTGCATAAGTCACTTACTGACCTTCAATCTTTGTTAGTGCCAGTGACAAAGGATCCATTACACATTTCTTCTTGGTCCCGAGTTGCATCTTACAAGCTTACAAATATCAGCAATTCAAAACTCAATAAGGTGAAACTTATTTAAGATGTTCTACTATTGAAATTCCTCTCACCTAACTACTACTAAAGTTCATGATGAATTTGGATTGTTGGGCTCTCGTGTTCATGACAAAAAAGCCAAATAGGGAAGCTCCTTCAAGGTACTTGGGGAATCTTTCTTTACCGAAGGATATTAGGAATGGGTAGAGGATGTGTTGGGTCAACATGGACCATTTCTTAAAGAATGCAAGTTGTATGAAGCTATTTTTGCATTCTTATTCAGCTATGATTGTCATGCCTCTGTGATTAGAGCCTTTTATGAACATTGATGTCCTAACACTAACACCTTGCATACTTCCATTGGAGAGGTTTCCATTTCTTTACCGAGCATGAAAGAGTTATCTAATGATGCAATGAAAACCTCACTCCCACCAAGTTATCAAAACTTATTCCTTGCATATCATCAAATTTGCTCTAAGACGAAAGGGAAGTCTTCAATCAAGTTACTCTTGGGTTTCATTTTGGTACAAAGGCTCTATGAAGTATGCAAAACCTCAAAAAGAAGACTACAAGGAAAAAGACGCACAGGCCTAAGGAGATGCATAACCCCTTTAGGGATATTGATCCTGTTAAATCTCGTACTCAGTCGGAGATGAAAGTTTTTAACGACCTTGATGTGGTCGAGGCAAATGTTAAGGAAACTCACTTAGCCACTTTCCTGGCATGCTAGTTATGCAAGTTCGTTTTTTCTTGGGGGAGTTCAATTCATTCATCTTGGAGTCTTCAAGGTAGCTAGTAGAATGGCTTAAGGTGAGACATTTAGCCTTGTTGTTCCAGTGTTAGCAAGCATTTACAATGGCTTAAATGAAATAGCTTGTTCTTTGAAGCCTAAGACTAATGCATCTATCTTCCTTATTCATTATTTATATGGATGGTTAGGTGAATATTTTGATACCCATTTCATTTCTCCTTCTTGGAACCATCCCCTATGGATGACTTATTACACTAGCAAGTTTTTTGCTAAGCGTTTTGAAGATTCACAAGCTCAGGCTTTGATAATGTCTTGTAAAGGTGTAAAGTTAGACCACTTGGCATTGAGACACAAAGAGCATGTGTACTAGACTGATAATGAATCTATTAGTGCTACCAAAGCTTCTTATCTCATAAGGCTTCGCTCTAGCTATTTATCTTTGTGACAAGGTAATCATCGGGTAATCCAACCATATTATTCTCACCAGTTTTTCGGGTAGTTTGGTTGTCCTTAAGACCTTTCGGGAGGTTTTCTAGAGATTTTTTGTACTAGAACTTTAGAGGCGATGTATCAATATTATGAGTCATGCACTAAGCTTGGTACCTAATCCAAAGCTACCATACCAAATTATCAATCTTGAAGAGTTTTCAGTCACTAAGGCTTATGCAGATTGGTGGATCAGAGTGCCCAATCCTAATAAGGAAATTCTTATTGCTTCTTGTATGAAGCCCCCTCTTGATTCTTCTCGGAAAATACCCTCAAAGTCTTTAGAGAGTAGAATGCACAAGGTCAACTCAAGTGTTTCTACTAAGGGGAACATTAAAGATAATGTCAAGAAGGATTTTGATGATTTACCTGATGATTTAAGAGCTTCTTATAAGCACTCAATGGGTGGTTCTCAAACTAATACCTCCACACACTTTGAGCATGAGAGAACTATTTTCATTGGTAGTAATGGTCATTGTCACAAGACTTTTAAGCAACATAATAATGCACAGGTTCCCCATGTATCAAACAACAACTTTGAAGATACAAGTGAATGTCACTTCAAACACTGAAATATTAGACCCAACCCTATGTACTATGATGAGGCTAACTCTCATCCTCTTTATGCAGATTTCTTCTTTACTGACATTACAACTTCTACTCAACCGATGGAACTTGATGGTGAAGAGGTATATATGTATTTTGCATTGATACTAACAAAAATAAGTATTTGCCTTGGGTGGAAGGTGGCGACCAATTTATTGATGAAGAGAAAATCATTTCCTAAGGATCGGTTTCAAAGTGTTGTTACTACTAGGAAGTCAATGCCCTTTACCCCGAGTATACAACGAGAGGATCACTCTATCATCCCATTACCTTTGTCTCATTCCCATATAGGTGATGAAGGTATTACTAACATCTTAATTGATGTTCTGATTAAATCTCGAGGTCGAGAGACCACAATTGGAAATACAACATATGACGAATTGACACTATGAATAGTTATAGGTTTAATTGTTAAACAACAATCTCCATGCCCTACTATTGTGGCTCATTCTACTTCCACTCACACATTTGATGTGAAACAAATCATTCTTAATGCCCAATGCCAAGCAACACTTATGATAGGAGAAGACATTAAGGAGATGATTATCAAAACTTCCAATGAGTGTCTCCCATTATTAAGAGGAAAAATTGATGAGCTTTTCAATGCTATCCTGAAGATTGGAGTGGACGCTTCACCATTAAAGTCTCGGATTGAGAACTAAATGGTAAGTGTAGATCACCTCGATGAAGTGTGATGCGCCCATTCTATGAAGATATCTCGGGAAGTACAAAGCGAATGCTTAGCTATTGTTGCATCTTAGATTGTGGATGTTGTAAACTCTGAGGGTGTACAGGCAAACCATCATCAATCATTAAAGATTGACTTAGCTACTCTCGACACTAAACAGGAAGCACTTAAAAAAGAATTAGAGCAACTAAGTATACAAAAAAAGCACCTTCAAAACTCAATCTTAGAGATCAATGAGAATCTAGCCAATAAACAGAATGATATTCTCTTTTGAGGAAAGAACATGTCACTATCGCCTAAACCCCTATGCTTACTGATGTCTATGTCAAGACCTTTGAGACACTTCAAGAAGCCTTAAAGACTCAACATGACGAGTTTGCATGCTTGGTGTGGATGTGACCGTTGTACCTTCTTGCTTATTTTTAGCTTTCATTCTTTTCCTTCATTCATTTTTTTTATTAAGATGTAATAAAGTCTAGCATTTGTTAGCCAAATTTATTAATAAAAATGAAACTTTTTTTTTTTTTGTAGTGATTGAACTCGGGTAGTTTCCCCAAGTTGCCTACATACCCTTCAAAGAGAGGAGATCAAATCAAATGTAGTTTATTATTATTATTATTATTATTATTATTATTATTATTATGCTCTAACTTTTTCCAAGACTAAAAGAAAGATTTAATTTTGCGAGCATATGTCCTAACGTTTATCTAAGTCATCTTTTTAGGTTTTCAACTTAGCAAACCTTTTTTTTAATGCATTGTATGCAGTTTAAGCTCATGTGGGCTAGGAGCACAACATGATTTAAGCATAGTAACGCTTTAAGAATTTTCCATTGATAGGACCAATTTTTAGTCCATCTTCAATGACAATCTTATAAGCACCATTGGTGTAAACTTCCTGCACTACATAAGGTCCATCCCATTTTGATGTAAATTTGCTCCCAGTCTTATGTGTGGTGATGATGGGTCTACAAATGGCGAGAACTAGGTCATTAACTTGAAATGACCGAAGGCGAACCTTTTTGTTAAAAGCTCTTGAAAAACGTGCTTGATAACACTCTAAGCGTTGTTAGGCTTCAAGTCGGTTTTCATCTAGTGCTTCTAACTCTTGAAGAAGTAGCTTGAAATTATCTTCATTAGTTAGTCTTTCATGTATAACAATCCTTAATGAGAGGATTTGACGCTCAAAGGGTAATATAACTTCTACACCATAAACGAGGGAATAAGGAGTTGCTTGTGTAGGCATTTGATATGTTGTTCAATATGCCCAAAGTGATTTTCCTACTCGTTCATCTCAATCCCTCTTTGACTTATCAACAATTTTCTTCAACAAGTTGCAAAGGGTCTTGTTAAATGCTTTTACAAGACTATTGGCTGATGTATTGTACAGTAATGAATTATGTTGTTTGAAATTGAATTTCTCACCGAAATTGCTCACGAATTTGTTATAGAAGGGTTTCCCTTTGTCAATGATTATGTATTGTGGTATCCCATATCGATAGATTATGTTACTTCGAATGAAGTTCACTATAATTTTTTTCTCCACTTCTATAAGTGGCACTACTTCAGCCCATTTAGAAAAATAATTTGTCACTGCCAATATGTAAGCATGCCCAACAAAGGATTTAAGAGTAATGGGTCCAACCACATCTAGTCCTTATACATCAAATGTCCATGACACAATTGTAGGATGGAGTGGATCAGGGGGTTAATGTATAAAATTTGAATGGAATTGACATGATTGACACTTCTTAGCATATTCCATACAATCCTTAACCATAGTTGGCCAATAGTAACCCATCCTTTTGATTTGCAAATGAAGTTTTGGCCCTAATTGGTGAGCCCCACAGATCCCGAAATGAGTTTCTTCAATCGCTTGATTTTCCTCTTCTTCTTCTAGGCATCGAAGAAGTACTCCATCGAATGAGTGTTGATAGAGTGTTTCTTTTGTAGTAAATAAAGCGTGGAGCTCAACATCATATTTTTGTTCGACACTTTAGTTTATCAAGTAACTTCTCATGTTCTAAGTAGTCAATGAATGGTTGTCGCTAATCTTCGCTGTCAATAGTAAGTGTTGATGTAGTGTTTACCTTTTCTTGTTGTAATATTGGCAATGGTGGGAGTACCCACCTATGGTAAAGAGGGACGTGTACAATCTCATCCTTAAGCAGTGTTAAACTTGCAACTAAATTAGGTAGAGCATTTTTCATTTGGTTTTCTTTTTGTGGAATGTGAACAAAAAGATTCGCTCAAACTTTTCCCTTAGTTGGGTAGCATATTGGAAGTAAGGAACCAAGTCATCACTTTTAACCTCATACAAGGCAAGAAGTTTATTGATTACCAACTTAGAATCCCCACATTTTTACAAGCTTTTGATTTTCATTTTTATCGCCATTTTGGAGCATAATAATTAAGGCTTGGATTTAGCGATGTTGTTGGAGCATCGCTCACTAAGAACAAATGAATATGGTAGTATCTGTCTTTGTGGTGAGACAAATACAACACCTACACTTATTCCATCATAATGTGTTGACCCATCGAAGAACATCATCCATGAAGGGAAAACGTCAACATAAAATATATCTTCATCAAAGAGGTCATTTAAAATTTCCCATGTTGTAGTGATAGGATGATCTGTTAAGAAGTCTACAAGTGCTTGTCATTTTATTGCCTTTTGAGGGATGTAGATTATTTCATGTTCAATAAGTAGCAATCCCTATCTTGCTAATCGTCCTAAAAGAATTGGCTTTAATAGTACATACTTAATAGGATCAATGTATGCTATTAAGTGTATCGTGTATACTTGCATGTAATGTCTTAGCTTTTTTGCTAAGAAGATTAAGGTAGGACAAGTCTTATCTATTGAGGAGTAATTTAGTTTTGGTCCCGTTAGAGTTCGACTTAAGTAATACAATGTCTTTTCTTTGTTTTCCTCATTTTCTTATGCAAGTAATGCTCCAAGAGAGCATTCTTGTGCGGCGATGTAAAGTATCAATGGCTTCCTTGCCATAAGAGCACCTAAGATTGGTGGATTAGCCAAATACTTTTTAATGCTCTCAAAGGCATTATGAGAAGCTTCGTCCTAAACAAATGGGACATCTTTCTTCATAAGTCAATTGAAGGGTTGACATCGTCCTGCAATGTTTGAAATAAACCGTTGAATGAAAGAAAAATGTCCTTGAAGACTTCTAAGTTCTTGAAGATTCCTTGACTCTAGCATATCTCGAATGGTTTTGATCTTAGATTGATCCACTTCAATGTCACAGTGTCAAATAATAAACCCTAGAAACTTACTAGAAGTAACACCAAAAGCACATTTGAGCAGGTTCATTTTGAGTTGGTACCTTTTTAACCTATCAAACACCACATGAAGATCTCATAGGTGGTCTTCTCTCTTCCTAGAATTTACCACCAAGTCGTCAACATAGCACTCAACATTCTTATGGAGCAGGTCATTGAAGATTTTCTGCATGGCACATTGCTACGTTGCACCTGCATTCTTTATTCCAAAAGACATTACTTTATAACAGTAATACCCTTTGGAGTACAAATGCAGTAAGTTTTTCATCCCTTTTTGTCATCCATATTTGATTATACCCCAATGATCCATCCATGAAGGATAAAACTTCATGACCAGTAGTTGCATCAACTATGAGTTCGATGATTGGTAACAAGAACTCATATTTTGGGCAGGCATTGTTTAAATCTCTGAAATCCACACAAACGTGAATTTGCCCATTCTTTTTCTTAACTAGAACAATGTTTGCAATCCATGTCGGGTACCTTACCTCCCTAATGAAACTAGTTTTGAACAATTTGTCAATTTCTATTTCTATCTATGAAAAAAGTTCAAGTCAAAATAGTCTCTAAGCTTGCTTAATTAGTCGGGCACCATGCTTCACCATAAGTTAATGCACCGCAACCTTTGAATCAAGACCTGGCATTTCTTTATATGACCATGCAAAGACATCTTTATAATTGAGTAACAACTCAAGGTAACTTCTCTTTAGAAGGACTTAAAAGCATACTGACATAGATTGGACTTGGGTTCTCATTCATACCCTAGTTGAGTTCTTTCAACTCATCCACAGTGGCTTGCCCCCCGTCCTTAAATGCTTGAGGAGCTTCACCCGATTCGTCTTCTAAAGATTTTATATTAGAGTCAACTTTTACCGTAGCATGGTAGCTAGTTTGCATCGAACTTTTTTCAACATCCTTAAGGCATTCCACATCCAATTGCTTGGTGATCACAATGGTACGTTGTTTTACTTTTAACAAACCATTAGTACAAATTTCCCAAGTTGAATGGTGTTTCATCCTTAATGGGATTAAACTCCTTGTCTTTGCATCCTCCTTTAATTCAATACACCGTTTATTATTAAGATTTCCTTGCCATGACTTTTAAGTTAGAGTCCCAATCTTTTGTTGTATTGACCTTTGTGGAATATGTGCTGAATTACATTCTCCTTGGTTAAAATTGCCCGACCTAGTGAATGCTAGCATGTATTTTGAGCTTCAATTCGATCAAATACTAAAATTCGAGGAGGAGAATTTGACCCACTACTCCCCTCCATGTCTTCCACAATGATATGTTGTGTACTTGCCTAAAGTCTTTTTAGTTTTTGCTGAAATTTTGATAGGCTCGAAAGATACAAACCCTAAACCAACCTTAGAAGGTTTGACTACATACTCTTATTGTTTTAACTTCTTTTGAGTTTCATTAAGGCCATACATCTTTTCACATGTAGTTTCAGGGCTAAGTTCTCCTAATTGTGATGATGAGATGAAGTCATACCCTGCCTTGGCTAATAACTTGTAAGTCTTAGGGTTGAACCCCTCATCTATTCTTTTACCGAGAAAGAATTCTTTCTCTGTTTGATCTCTTGAGGATTTGATGGATTTTTGTGTCTTATCCTTAGAGATAAGTTGTAAGTTTGGAAGGAGAATGATTGCATCTTCTTTCAAGACCTGAAGATCCCCATTTTTCAATCTTCGAGGTTGTACTTCACTTCTATCTTCTATGAAAGGTGGTTGACACTCACTTCGTCGAGATCTTGGGATGTACCTAAAAATTGGGGAAATAGTGACACTCCTTAAGTCTGGTGTCAAATTTTTTATTGAGGATTTCTCTTTTTCTTCAATTTGAGTCATAGTTGGTTGTGAGATTTCTCCTGCTAATGTCAACTTACACTCCTCAACATTTCCCTTAAGTTTAGTCTTTCTAGTAGAGAGAATGATCACAAGGAGGACTTCCTATATGACATCATTTTTTGTGTAAAATTTAGAATCAGATAAATAAGACTCAACTTTTGGAAATGGCTTAGTATTAGTCTCTACTTTCTTTATCCCTTCTCTATAGAATTTGAAACACTGGTGTAGTGTCGAAGAAATTACCCCATTCTTATGAAGCCATGGTTGCCCGAGTAATACTTGTAAGATGTTTTTGCATCGATTACATGAAACAATGTGTTTGAACTCAACTCACCCATAACAAGTTCCAGGCAAATCATACCAATAGTTTGTTATCCCCCTTTATTAAAGCCTTAGATCATCAGGTGACTCCAAGTTAGTTCTTTTGTAGCAATCCTGAGTCATTTTATCGTTACTTTAGGCATGATATTTACTACAAACCCTCCATCAATTAAGATGCGAGTGATATTTTATTCCCGTATGTACTTGGTAACAAACAAGGATCGATTATGTGGTTTTGACCCTAATTGAAGGTCTTCATAGGTAAAGGTGATGGTTGCACAACATTTGGCACAATTGTGGCTTTCATCTTCAAGTCTTGTTGCCCCATTTATTTTGGTGGCATAGAGTGTTGGATTCCTAAGTGCTTGAATCAATGCAATTCGCATCTCATTACGAAATTGTAGCTTTTCATGGCTACTAAAAAGTGAAGGTAAGTATCATAGGCTTGCTACTACCCCATCTTCTTCCTTAGTTTTGCTTGACTTTACATTAAGAGTGTTTTCCTTATATTTACTTGACCCTTATTCTTTTAAAGTCTCATTGCAAGAGACCATATGAGTTGATATTGTCAACCTTTTATCAAAAAACCCTAGAGGGAAGTATTCCTCCAGGGCGATAGGGGTGATGAGTTTCTACACCAAAAGGTCATTTATTTGTACAATAGTTTGTTTTCTTTCAAGATTTTTTTCTTTCTTCTTTAGATCTTGACAGGTATTCCACTCATGTCATCCTCTCCTAAGAAGGCTAGGATATGGATAGGACACTTGCTTCTTGTGAGGTCTTCTTCATGTCACCAATATCCAACCTTCTTCGTCATATGACATTGATTCATTATCAGAGCAAAGGCGAAGAAGCCTATCCCAACATAACACTTGTGTTTGCTTTGGTTTCAGTGACTCCCATTAAATAGTACTAGCGCATGCCCCCAGTTTCTTAAGTGGAACATGTAATGGAATAGGATCGAATGACCCAAATGCGACTGTGGCAGGATTTGACTTTACTACTTCATCCAAATCCAAATGAATTCTTCCTTTCTTTGCAAGTTTCATTATGAGATCTTTTAAGATGAAACATTTCTCCACCGAATGACTGATGATTCGATAATAGTGACAATAGTTTGGGTCATTAACACGACCTATTTCTTCTAGATGTTTGCATTCAGGTAGCTCAGTAACCTTTTTCTAGAGCAAGTCTTCCAACGTGTTAGGCGCATTAGAATCAGAAAAATGCATTTTTATAAGAAATGAAGTCCATTGGAGACTTCATGGGGGACATGCACAATTCAGCCAACATTGCCACTCTTGTATGTATCATTTTGGGTGCATTGGGCCCTTCTTTTCTTTATCTTGCTGCTAAGCCCATTATAAACTCAAAAAAGTGTGGAGAAATCTTGATAAAAAAAAAAGGTTTGAAGAAGCAAAAAGAAAAAGAAGGAAAATGAGGAGGGAATGGAATAGAAAAAAGTAACATGAGAAGGGAAGCAGGGTAGGAGTTGGCTAGTTTTATCCAAGTATGATTATAACGTGTTTCATATTTTCCCATTTTACACTATTCTACCATGCCCTTGCCCATTTTGGGTTCATTTTAATGTTTGATTGTGGACATTAGATACTATGCATGTTTGTGGAATCTGAGATCATTTTTTTTTTTTTTTATGTATTTTATGTTTGGCTCCTTTGGCTCTGTTTATGAACGACTTGTGCATTTTTTTTGTTTTTTTTTGTTTTTTTTGTTTTTTTTTTTTTTTTTTTTTTTTTGTATGACTTAAGAATATGGATTCATCACTATATCTAATTATTAAGGATGATAGTAGCTACACCTCACGTTTCTTTCTACCCATCCCCTACGTGCATGCAGCCATCTACCCATACCCAAACCTCTACCAGATCATCTCTATCAGGCTTGACATGATCTAGATTTGTCAAGTGTTAACAGTGATTGTTTACAAGTATACATTCTTGCATGGGATTGGCTTTCTCCCTTAAAAGGACATTCTGATTCTAGCATTCGGGAGACTTGCAACTTTGATTTGGCTGTTACGGATCATTTTAGGCATAATGAGAAGCAGGATGATTCTAGCATAATGAAGAAACTAGAGTTGGTATTCATCCTTGACTCGATCCTAGGCCACTTTGTAACGTCTATAGAGATTACTAAGATCCTAGTTGATCGGGTTGACTATTTTTTTAGTCACTTTGCTCATCATGCAACCATTTGCTTGAGCCTTCTTCTCGCTTTCAAACTGTTTAGTCTCTTTTCCAGATCTGGACACATTTGTATAGTCCACTTCCCTCGAATCGATTTATTTTTTAAAATTAGTATTCTGTTCTAACCCTTCATCATCACTTGCCCACTTGTTCTGTACCTATATGAAAAACTAGAAACCACTTAAGGGAGATGTAGTGAAGCAACTCCCTCAAACCTAGTTCATTCAACTTGTGGTGTTTGTAATTGATACACTTCGCTCGTCTGTGATTGATGTGGGAAATGAACTTAGTGTTCCTTCATACATCTTCTTCCCTTTTGGCGCAACCTTTTCTTGGCTTCATGCTTTGTTTTCAAACCCTCTATGACCATTCAGGCTATGGATATTACTAAGTTGGGTAGATTGGATGCTGACTTGTTGGTACCAAGTTTCACCAACTCAGTTCTTGCCTGAGTATTACTTTTTATGACGTTCGGCAAAGCTTTGCACATAATCTATCAATGGGTTTCTTGACTATGAAGGTATGGAAGTCATAAACCAAGAAGAAACAAGTGTTGGTGGCAGTAAATAATGATATTCCCCTAAACTGGACCTTATCAATAATTCTTCTTCTCTAATCCCATGCCTGGAGCCATGGAAGTTCGCGCCCAACTCAAACTTATTGTCAATTTCTCGGTAGAATACCCCTCCAATTGCATATTTTGCTCACCTGGCACTCTTATCTCTTTGTATCGACATTAATTTTCTTAATGAAAAATCGAGGCAACAAGCTTTTATTTGGAGGTTGTCCACTTGTTGTCTAAATTGAATCATAACTAAATAGTGGCTCTTGTTGAATCTGGCCACAAGAACTGCATCCTACAGTTAGTCTACATAGCTAAGATCTATAAGAGTGACATTCGCGGGTTTGTCTTACCACATTGAATGAGCAATTCTTAGGCAGAAAACTTGGGTGGTTAATCCAAGGCAATTTATGCATCTAGATGAGAGACTTATTGTTGTACTTCTCATGGAAAAGTCATAGAAATTCTTGGATATTGGTAGAAGTGGTCTATTACAATAAAATAAGTTATACGCTTGATGGGCATATGCAGTCCATCTCTGCTAGTTCAAAGTTCAATTGTGGATTGTTTTCTCAAAATATAACCATTTTCTATTTGTGGGGGGGGGAGGGGGGGGGGGAGGCATTTCTATTCATGTTGGCATGCTGCCATAAAAGAGAAACTGGTTGTACCTTTGAAAAAGGGCTCCAAGCACACAACTTGAAAGACACCAGAAGTGAGGCATTCGGCCAAAGATTTTTTCTTTGAAGGTAGCATGCATAAGAAAGTTCTTCAACACGCATCAAATGATCACTGCCAATGTTCATTAATTATTATAACATTGCATGACATCCAAAGTCCACTTACTTTTATTGTTTAGAGAATTTTTTATGCATAGTGATCATGGCATTTCATGTAGGATTTATATTATAATATGCATCAAGCAATAATGTGCTTAAATCATGAACCATATTATGTTATTATTTATTTATTTTGGACTATTGTAGTTTAGATTTAAAGCAACTATGTATTCATTATTTATTTAAAGTGTTCATTTGTTAGGTTGATCTCATGGCATAAGAAATTTTATTTTATTCCTTTATAAATTCATTTGAACATGAAAATAATTAAAATAATTTTTAACATTCATTTTGGAAATTAAAAGAAAATAGTAATAATAGCATATCTCCTTAGTTTTTTTAATGATTCACTTTATTCTTTACTTTTTCTTTAAAACTTTAATTACTATTTTCTCAATAATCCATGGTAATTCAGTTTTCTTAAATTCTCTATTTTTTTTTTAAGTTTTGATTAATTTTAATAATATTGGAAAATTGGAATTTTAAAATTTTAGATTTGATTCATTTTAATAATAGTGGAAGTTTGGAATTTTTAAATTTTAGTTTTGATTAATTTTAATAATATTGGAAAATTGGAATTTTAAAATTTTAGATTTGATTCATTTTAATAATAGTGGAAGTTTGGAATTTTTAAATTTTAGTTTTGATTAATTTTAATAATAGTGAAAAATAGGAATATTAAAATTTTAGTTTTGGTTAATTTTGAAAATAATGGAAAATTAGAATTTTAAACTTTAGCTGTGGCTAATTTTGGATGATAATTGGAAAATAAGAATTTGAAAATTTGAGTTTTAGGTTGACGTAAAATAGTTTTCTAAAATGTCAATTCAACAGTTGTATGTTAAACGATTTTTCTTGAATGTAGAATAAATTAGTTTCATAATTAATATTTTGACATTTAGTTGTTGGTAGTTAGTTTTAAGTTTGATTTTATGTTAAATAAGTTTTCTAGAATGTCAAATATTTAGCCTCATGGTAATGATCTTTCTTGAATGACAGTAAGTATGTTTCATGTCAATTATTTATTGTTTGATTGTGTTATGAAGTTTAAAGTTTTCACTTGTGGCAATGGTAATTCTTAGTTTTTTCTTTTTTTCTTTGTATTCTCTTATTATAAAGCATTTTATTCATTTAGGTTGTTAGATTAAAATTCTTACTTTGGGAAGTGATGTTCCATGGTTTGGATAAATGCATATTGTGAATATTATTATGACATTATTGCTTGCAAACTAAGATTCATACTTTATGAAGTGCTTGGTTTGGATATCAAATACGTTTTGCTCTTGTTAATTCACAGGTTTAAGTAGGTTTGCCTGTTGCTATATCATATTTGCTTTATCTTGTTTGGTATCCACTTGATTGATCAAATTGATTGCTATAACATCCTCAACTCAACTAGTAAAGACCTTTTTAAGGCTTAGAGGGATGCTACGTCTTTGGAGGTACCTTCTCGATAGGTAACCTGATCCCCAGACCCAAATTCGAGTTTTTCGTAAACAGCTTTTCCAAAAGTCAGGAGTCATTTTAAGGGTTTTGTTCTTACTTGATTTCCCCTTTTTTTTAAAATAAATAAAAGTAAGTGGCGACTCCAACTTAAAAAAAAAAAAAAAAAAAAAACATCTTTTCACTTTAATCAAAAGCGAGTCTTGCCAATCTAGTATGAGAACACATGTGAAACATGTGGGTCCATAAAAGACTAGAGCGACACTGTCACAACCCAAATTCCAAGCAACCCAAAATTTGGCCCATGACCCCAAGTCAAAGGTTTGACCCTAAGGGTTCCTCCTAATCCACGTTGGTTGTTAACCAAAACGCTCTGAATTTTTTTTTTCTACACATAAATCACACTAGAGTTCCCACCAACTAACAATCCTAACTATCAATATACCAACCACTACTCAAGAGCAACAAGATATAATAATTACCATTAAAGTTTAGAAATAAGAGTTCACAGTTGAGAAAATTAATCAAAATACGGTCTTATTACAAAAATAAAGTTTCAAAGTTTGTTTATATAAGTCCCAAAACAACCCAACATAACAAATAGACTACAATAAACTAGGCTACTCCAAGATCTCCTAGGGCATCCTGAAGTCCTCCCTACCCTACCTGTGGATCCTCTAGAGTCACATATGCATCTAAAAAGATATAAAAGGGAAGGAGTGAGCATTCCACATTGCTCGGTAGGGTGCCTTACACTCAAGGGGTTAATTGGGATTACTAAGTTTCAAGTGAACACAAAAGAAACATTCCACCAACATTGATCAACCCACATTTTTAATTTCTATAATTATAGCAATTCCACAATTTTCAACAATTAAATAAAATGCATATGGACATGTGACACACAATCATACAATGCACTGTCATTCTCGGGCTTTCATTGAAGGATACGCGTCCGTACCCAAATACACTCCCTATTCGGAGTCTTCCCAAGGTAAATTTTTTAGTCTTTCACCCTAGGGATCTCACTCCCTTCTTAATTCGCCTCACATGGGACTTTACTATTTTATTTTATTTTTCTTTCTTTTTCCATTTCATGCATTTTTCACAGTTTTTATCTTTCCTTCACATAAGCATGATGCAAATGAAATGCCATGGGGTTAATTACCCTCATTCACAAGTATCCCCAATATCACATAAAATTTCCAACTAGTCCAAATATCATTGAAATTACAATCATAACATAATTCCATAATTTTCCAACAACCTCAATAATTTCAATAATCAAATATAATTATTTTCTCCACACTAAAATTACTAAAAGCAACCAAATAAATTTCCAATAATTCAAATCTCAATTAAACATAATCTATACCAAAATTCCATAATTTTTCAACAACTCCAATAATTCCAATAATCAAATATAATTATTTTTCCACAATAAAATTACCAAAAGCAACCAAATAAATTTCCAATAATCCTCAAAAATTCACATATTAATAAATTATAATTTATACCACAATTTCATTTATTCTCAACAATCCCATTTATTTTAACAACCCAAATGCAATCATTTATCAACCAAAAAAAAATCCCGTCATCACCATATTTCAAAAAATATTCTCAAATCATCCAATAAAATTTCTTGTATCACAAATATTACCTATTTAACTTCCAACAACAAGATCTATAATTTTTTTTCAAGAAAAAAACATTTAATTAAAGTTTTAGGGTTAAGTTTCCCTACCACAAATTGACCAATCGGACCATTGAAAACAAAATCAGCCACCATAGAAATGTTCCTTGCATCGAGTAGAACTTTCCCTCAAAATTTCACGTGAAACAGAGCTTGTTTGGCTATCCAAATGGCCGACCAAAGGCAACAGTGTTGTCACTCTTCCTATAGCCACCAAGACCCCTCTCATTTTTGTCACTTCTCTTTTTCTTTTCTCCTTCCCCTTTTTCATTTTTTATTCAATTTGCCTTTAAGCCTCCCTGTGGACCCTCCCCCGATCCACCGACCGACGCAACTCACAATTTAAAAAAAACAATGATGTAGAAAAAAAAGGTTTTCGAGTTTTGGAAAATCCGTCCTCGATGAGGAACAATTTTGTTTGGAGTAGCCACTTACTTTTTTTTTTCTTTTTTTTTTTTTTTGAAATGGGGAAAATTAAGTAAGAACAAAAACCTCTCAATGACTCCAATTAGGAAAAAATGGTCTGCGAAACTCGATTTCTAGGTTTAGGAATCAAGTTACCTATCAGAAAGGCACTTCATGCAAGGTATCACCCTTCTAGGCCCAAAATTTGGTCTATACTGGTGAATTGGGCACATAGGAGCATATGGGTCAAAGATTAGTCAATTCCCCCCATGCTACATGGATGACAAAACTTGTAATTCTAGTTGGTATTCGGTATGCTTAGGAAATAAACAATCAGAACAAAGATGCATAGCTAAGGTCCCTAGCCATGTACTACGAGAAAGGGTTAGTCAATGAGCACAAACACACAATATATGCAAATCCCAAATTTACTAAAATTTCCAGCCATGACCAAACCATATATATGTAACCTCCAGTCTCTACCCAATGGCCACCAAATTGCAGCCATGAAACTTCACTACATGGCTAACATTTAGCTACTCCAATTCCATTAATTTTTAGCCTGGAATTAACACCTTATTCGCTTGAATTTTCATCCACTAACAGACACAAATTTCATAATTTTCCATAAAAAAAAATGCAGCTGAATTTGATCAACTAACGGCCACCGAATTCATGAAAGTCACATACATGGAAACTTAAAAAAATAATTTCGGAATTTTTTTGAAATTTTGAAAACTTTTGGGAATAGACACTAAAAAAAACCAAATCCAGAATTTTTGAAATTTTGGAAACTTTGGAAATGGACACTTAAACAAATTAAACCAAAATTTTTGAAATTTTGGAAACTTTTGGGAATAGACACTAAAAAAAACTTAATCCGGAATTTTTGAAATTTTGGAAACTTAAAAAAAAAAAAAAAAAAAAAAAAAAAAAAAAATTTGAATCCGGGATTTTTGAAATTTTAGAAACTTTGGAAATGGACACTTAAAATTTTAAATTCGGAATTTTCAAAATTTTAGAAACCTTGAATTATAAGAGTTTTGGAGTTTTGAAAATTTTGGTAGCGAAAATTAAAGATTTAAATTTGGGAATTCGGGAATTTTGGTAATGGAAACTTAAAGAATAAATTCTGAATTTTGAAAACTTGGGAATTTTAGAAATAAAGCTTTGAGGATAGTATTTAAAAATGAAACTGTGGAACTTTGAAAAAATAAACTTTGAGGAAAGTATTTAAAACGAAACCTTGGGATTTTGACTTTTGGGAATTTGAAAAATTAATTTAATAATGGTATAAAAAAAAAAATGAAATTGTGGAATTTTGAGAGTTGTGGAATTTTGGAAAATTAATTTTGACAATGGTGTTTTTAAAAATGAAATTTTGGAAATTTTGGAAATGGAATCTTAAAAAAATTAAATTTAAAAAAAAATGGAATTTTGGAAAATTTATTTTAAAAATAAAATTTCGGAAAATTAAATTTAAAAAATTGGAATTTCGAAAATTTGGAATTTTGGAAAATTATTTTGAAAATAGAATTTCAGAAAATTAAATTTAAAAAATTGGAAATTTGGAAAATGGGAATTTTGATAATGGAATTTCGAAAAATTAAATTTAAAAAATTGAAATTTCTAAAAGTTGGAATTTCGAGAATGGAAATTTTGGAAAATTAAATTTTAAAAAAAAAATGGAATTTTGGAAAATTAAGTTTTGATATCAAAGATGAAGAATATAAAAAAAAAAAAAATATGATGAAATGTGGTATTTGAGTGGTGCATTGGAGGGTGACCATGCATGGCCATTGATGCAACTCATGGTAGCTTAGCTTTAAAGGCGTATCAACAAAATTTATACCTTAAATACTATTACTAAAGTAGCCAAGCTACTATAGCATAGTGGTTCTAGGATCGTTCACTGGGAAGGGTTTTCGCAAACACAAGTGATATTCAAATTAGGAAAATAGGTGATTTTCTTATGGATGTTAGCTTTAAAAGATGTAAATGTTTTAGAAAGATTTAAACTAATTTAAGCTAACATTAAAGACTAAAATGAAAGGGTGTAAAAACAAGTTTCTCAAAGATAGGATAGTTATGCTCTGGCTCTTATGCAAATTGGAAATCTCAGGATAGGCTCCTCGCATTGGGGTTGCAACTATGGTGATGCTTGCTTCCCGAACCGGTATGGATTTAGCAAATCAAGTTTTAATCCTTTAAAATGGCAAAATAGATGGTAGTGAATTTCATCAATGGTTATTCACCTTAGACTTCCTTTGAATGGCTCGTAAGAGATAACTAATAGTCTAAAGCTAAAAGCTTACCAAATATTGGCAACTCAAAGTCATTCCAAGTGATAAACTCACCTTTCAATGGCCATTGAAATTGGTTCTAACGGATTAATGCAAAACTTGGAATTGAAAACCTCACCTTCCAATAGCTCGTAGGAGATAACTAATGGATAGAAATCCAAAAGCTTATCAAATATTGGCCGTTGGAAGTTGTCCAATGCAAATAAAAACTAAACTTTGCATTAATGAACCATTAATGAAAAACGACTACCTTACCTTCCGGGTACGAGAAATTTCCATGGGAATGCATCCAAGCCATCACATAACATCCATACTTTGAGAAACTTAAAAGGTTTTAGCCTCTCATCCTTGGGGATTTCATCCACCAAGGATGTTTGGCTACTAAGAAAATAGAAATGGGGAAGAACCGGAGAAGAGAGAAAAACCAAGCTTTATATATTTCTATATATATCTTACATATATTCCATATATTTCTCCATATCTATTACAACGGATGCAAGGGAGTATAAATAGAGAAGTTTTTCCAACCTTCCTAGCTAAGAAATCTTATGATTGGTGGATTACAAGGAGAAGAATGGAAATTTATACAAAAATATCCAAAAGAAAAGATCTTGTGTGGAGTCGGCAAAGACAGGGGAAAATTCGCACCACGCAAGGGGTGTGCGAAATTTTCGCACACCTGAAGGGGGTGTGCGAAATTTTCGCACACCTGGAGCAATTGTCTTCCGAAGGCCATAGCTTCCTCATTTCAGCTCCAAATCGTACACGGTTTGAAGCGTTGGATTTTTGACTTCCTGAGCTTTGAAATGGTATATAGTATGTAGAAAATGGACTTCGGGAAGTGCTCCAAAAGTGCCAAAGAAGACTGTAGCTACTGTCCTCTGTTTTCCTCCTTGCTTCTCTTTGCTTCTCTTTGCTTTTCTTTGCTTTTCTTTGCTTTTCTTCTTTGGTTGGCTTGTCTAAGTAGCTCCTCCATCATTTGGCATGCTTGAATTGATTCATAAGCTGATATAAACATGTAAACTTGCCACAAAATGGTTAAAACCAATTACTAAGGACCTTAATGAATTAATTGGGTTAAATGAATATGATTACTACTCAAAGGTGCTTAAAACCATTATAATTAGGTCTACAAAATAGCACTTTTTGGTAGTAATCAGCCATGCAAAAATGGGGCCCGAGGTGCAAGGTGGTTGCCTTGTTGATGGTGAGTTGACCCAACACTATTCATATTAAAAAATTCCAAGATTCCCCTCAACTAATAATTTTCACAACGCATTTTTCCACCACTATAAAACATACTGACATTCAAGAAAGGTTATTATCAGGAAGCTAAATATTTGGCATTCTAGTAAACTTATTTAACATAAAATCAACCTAAAACCAAACTACTAGTAATTAAACATCATAATATTAATCATGAAACTAATTTATTCTATATTCAAGAAAAATCATTTAACACACGAATGTCGAATTGGTATTTCAGAAAAACTAATCTGCGTCAACCTAAAACTAAAATTTTCAAATTCTTATTTTCCAATTATCCCCCTAAATTAGTCACAACTAAAGTTTAAAGGTTCTAATTTTCTACTATTTCAAAATTTTAAAACTAAAATTTCAAATTTTCCAATTTTCCACTATCATTCAAAATTAGCCAAAACTAAAAAAATAAAAAATAAAAATCCTATTTTGTATTATTATTTAAAATTAAACAAAACTAAAATAAATAAATAAAAAATCAATTCCACTATTATTCGAAATTAACCAAAACTAAAAAAAAATCCTATTTTATATTATTATTTTTAAAAAAAATCCAATTTTCCATTATTATTCAAAATTTGACCAAAACTACAATTAATTAAAAGAGAGAATTTAAGAAAACTAATTTACCATGGATCATTGAGAAATGGCAATTAAAATGAATGTTAAAAATTATTTTAATTGTCTTCATGTTCAAATGAATTTATGAGGAATAAAACAAAATTCTTATGCCATGAGATCAAACTGAACACTTTAAATAAATAATAAACACACAATAGCTTAGAACCTAAAATACAAGAGCCCATAAAAATAATAATAGACTAAGCACCTCATTGTTTCATGCATATTATAATATAAGTCTACACGAAATGCTATGACCACTATGCATCAATAATCCCTTAAATAATAAAGTTAGTGCATTCTGGATGCCTTATAATGCTATAATAGTTAAAGACAAAAAAGGAATCTCCTATCTTAAAGCATTGGCAGTGGGTCTTATGCAGTGAAAGAGAAAGTGTGCACCAAAGGTCCGTGCATGGCCATGTAGGACGTGGGCCCCAATGTGTAACTAGGTGAAAGAAATGACTTATGGGGATGGACATCCAGTAACAAGTTAATCTGAAATTGGACCAGAAATTTGGATGTCCTAAGATTGCTTAAATGGAGGTTCAGACAGATGGGGAAAACAAGCTTCCCAAAGAACTCTAGATTTTTGACAATTTCTTTACATATTTCTCTCCAGGATCTGCAAACAGCAACGCATGCAACATCATGCTTGTGGGAGGGCCACGTACTCTCACTTGCCTCCAACCTCTTAATCACATCACGGAGTAGCTCAGGTGGAAGGCCAGCCCAACGACTATTTTGGACCACCAAAGGCTGGTCCTGCAACTCATGGACCGAGCCATGGGATTTTCCTCTATAATGGTCAGGAAGCCTAACATCAAAACTCTGCCTTGATAAGCTCCCAAACCCATCCCTCACATCACAAACAATGCTACGAAACGACATTCACTCCAATATGGCTGATATTTCTGCCAATCTTGTCACATAAATTATATTCCTCTTGAGTAAAATAATGACAACAAACAGTTACACTTGCATACAACTGAGCATCACAAGGTCATAATATCAATACGCCACTATCAAAGATCGATTCTTTCACTTGGAAACCATAAATCCATACATACAACAGAATCAATCATGCAAAGATGAAAATTTTCTACAAAAATCCATAAAAACCAGAAGCTGTAAAATTCACGTCTTCATGCCCTTAAGGCTCCTTACATATCATCACCACACGGTCTCTCTTTCTTCTCTCTTTATTAAGATTTATTGTTTTCTAAGACTTGAAAGTCAGTCCATCAACCCAACAGTTTCACATGGAGAAGAAGAACAACCCAGCATCATTTGGGTTGCTTCACTACCCGCCATAATTCCCTCTCGATATCTTCTACAGGGCGGGGTATTTACGTGCTAATTGCTACCAACAAATGTGAGTTTGATTGATCTACGCGGAGCTTAGGATTAGAAGTAAGCTCTAAGATAAGGAACATACTAGCAAAAAGGAGTGATAGACCTTACTGTGAACATTCATGAAATGGTGCAAAATCAAGGAAACAAAGACCTAGAGAAATAAAGAAGAAGAAAACTTAATAAAAGATATCCAAATCAGTCACATTTCATCATCTTTTCAACGGGATTAGCATAAATAAATGAAAGAACCCAAAAAGTGGGTTTAATAGACACTAGAATATGATCCCAAGACATCATGTAACATAGATGAACCTGAATTCATGCAGGTATCAAAAAAAAAAAAAAAAAAACCATGTGAATAATAAACAACACCATGCTAGAGAGAATTCATACACAAACCATTGAATAATGCCTAGAAAATTAGTATAACCAGAGAGAATGAAAGAAAAATAGAGTAATGAGTGAAATGATCAAAGAAGCTACAACAAACACACCTAAAAATGCTCCTTCCAACGAGAACAGCTGGGCTCCAAGCTGCTCTATTTTTTGTTTTAAACCTCCTGAAACCACCGCAAAATTAGCTTCCCTTTCTCTCCCCTGCTCTTCTCTCACTCTTGTTATGTTTCTCTTTCTCTCTCTCTCTCTCTCTGTTTTCTCCTCTTCAAATCTCCATCCTCCCCGAATCTGTCCCTATTCCAAACCTTCCCACCTTCTCTTCTCAGACTTCTCACTTTCTTCTCCCCTAAGTCTTCCTTTTATATCCTCCCTTGAAAACCTCTCCATTCCATCTTGAAAATGCCCCCCGTCTCTTTTCGATGCAGCTTCTCGAAAAACCTCTCCTTCCATTTTTTTTTCCCCCTTTTCTCTTTTGATTCTCTTTTCTTCTCTTTTAAGCTTGCCTCACAACTCCATTTTCCACTCGTAAGTTTTCCAAAAATAAACCCTTCTTCCCATCCATTCTGTCGGCTCCCCTTTTCTTTTCCTTTTTTTCTTTTTTCTTTTAGTAAATACAATAATGAAAGCATAATATAATACAAAATAAAAATAAAATGGACTAAAGTGTAGACAATAACACAAAATAAACATAAAATGAAATAATAAAAGCATAATAGAAATAATAATAATAATAATAATAATAATAATAATAATAATGATGATAAAAATAATAATAATAATTATAAGAATGATAAGGATAATAATAATAATAGTATTGATAATAATAATGCCAATAAGATAAGATTACTAACCATGTGCCATTTTCTGAAAGTGAATAAATAAAAAGGAATGAATGACTAAGCACACGATATCAGAATAAATAACAAAATAACTAGCTAAACAACTAAAATAGATAAATGAGTGAATAAAATCAAGCACATGCAAATCATACAAGAAAAACTTGAAAGGCGACCTAACCGGGCCTAGTGAGCCTAAATGAGCCTTGTGAGTGCCCGAACGATGCTTGAGTGGCATTTGGTGATTGGAAATGTGCCTAGGTGACCTAGGGCGACTTAGGATATGTCTAAGTGATTGAAAAAAATGTGCCGAGTGACCTAGTAGTGTACCTACTGAGCCAAGTGTATCCAAATGGACCTATGATGCCAAGAATGCCAAAAAACCAACTTATTGATCTCGTTGATAAAAATTCTCAAATTTTGATAGAATATCCCTCTAAGAATAAGGAATCCAACAAAAAACGATGCTCAATTTTGAGCTTGGATGAGGGAGAAATTACTAAAACAAACCAGAGTGTTCCCGACTTGGATGGGCTTCGGCGAGCTTCAATTGAACTTAAGTCTTTATGGAGACCTTAACCTCTAACCTGTAATATGATACAAACCAAGGAATTGACCATGACGGCATTTCATAATAGACCAAACGCTCGCACTAAATCGAACCATAAGTAAACTCACGTGATGTCCGAAAACCGATTAAGCCCAACAAGGGCCCCATGGCTGTGACATACAAAGGTCAGGTGCGGGCGACACCCCCAAGATACATGCAAGTGTCAAGGAACAAAATTGAGGGTCTACACTCCCAACCACCAAATGAGCCACGACCCAACACCATTCAAAGCCTTTGATTTTTTTTTGTTTCTTTTGTTTTTTCCTTTTTCAATTCATTTCACTTTCTTTCATTAATTTATTTTCCATTTCACTTCGTTTTCATTTTTTTTAACAACACACAAAATAAACTATTAAACACCACCCCAAAAATTTTAATTTTCTCAAATTTATTATTAAGAAATTTAATTTAAGTTTTACTTAATTAGTTCTAATTAATTTTAATTAATTCGCTTTTATTTTTTATTTTTTTCGCTTGTCGTTTTTCGGAAATTTTCAATTTCTAGGATCCTAATAGATTTTCTACTATAAAGTTGACATGTCACAAAAATTCAACTCGCTTAATTGACCAACAAAATATTTCGAATTCTGTCAATCCAAAATTAACACGTGTTCTCCAATCACTTTTTTTTTTTTTTTTTTACTTTTCAACCACCATTCAATAGAAGACTTTTCAAACTAGAAATTCTAACGTGGCCTAAAATACTCAATCATTACAGGCACTTATTTTGGAAAAGTTGAAGGTGACAAACATTGCCAAACTTGTATGGTGGCCAATGAAGTCTCCACCTTTTGTAGAATATATAAATAGATTATAATGTTATTTAATTATGGTTGATTTGATTTTGATACACAATACATTTTCCCATCCTTTTCAATTTTTATTTTTTTTCATTTTAGTTGTGTTTGTTCTATTCAGAATATTGTATATTAATAATGTTGGGAACCCTAAATTACTTTGTTCCCATGCCCTAGATCTCATAGGGTGCATGCATCTATCCTTAGGACTTTCTAGATCTAATACAATGGAAAATAATGGCTTCAAAAACCATTATAAAATAAAGAACTAGAGAAAAAGTGCTCATACTTGGATCTGGATGTTCCTAGATCAATTCCTTGTGGTGAAGAACATGCTTAGAAAAACTGGAGAATCTATTCTCATGTTGCTATCCACGTGCGCTTCTAGTGCGATTCCCATGCCATGGCTTGTGCATATCGCATCCGATTCCTGTGCATGCGGGCTATGCGCATCCTGTGTTGTTCTCGTGCATGTGACCTATGTGATTCTAATGTGCTTCTTGTACACCCAAGATCTTCTACCCAATGACTCTTCCTTGTATCTAGGAACTGAGATAATGGAGATCTCAAGGGTAAAGATTAGGGTTTTCTTTCTAGACTAAAAAAAAAAAAAAAATGACAAGACTTGGAAACCCTAACCCCTAAAAGGGTATTTATAGGTTTCCTACTAGGCTTAAGTGACTTAAGCCCACTATGGGCTTGAATCACTTAATCTAGCCTAAAAAGGTTGTTAATTGATTAATTATCCATACAAGACCTACTTAATCAATTAGCCCGGTCCAGAAATACCTCTCACTCATTCCTATGCAACTTAACATAATTACCAAAACACCCTTATGCATAAAAGTGAACTAAAAAGCCATCCAACCCTCATAAACCATGTTATCAGGGAATATGAGCTCAGATCAAGGACCACTAAGACCCATAAGAGTACCGACTCCCTCATAATCAAATTCTGAAATTGACTCAACATTCCTACTACAAAGAGTCAACTACACTCCAATACCCTATACAAGACACCAAGTGCTTGTGTCCTTGACCTACTATCCACTACATGCAAACTTCTCATGAACTAGTGTCTATAATCTAACAAGGTAGTGCTATCACCTATCAAAATTACCTCTAAAATCCTGAAGTTACAAATCCTATGTATTATGTGATCAAATGAAATCCTCTAGCTCCAATGAGCATATGTCAATTTCCATAAAAGGAATTATTGTGGCCACAAATTTCATGATCACAAGTCCTTTGGATCACCCAAGGGAACATAATATCTCAATCTCATGAGATATCATGGTGCCTCTATTGAGAATACCTGTTACCACCAACCTCCATCAACAGTGACTCAATCCATAGGGATATATGACCATTTTAGTCTTTCACCCTTAGGTCAAAAGTCTCTTATTAATTTTGGGATAGGCTCAATATCCTCTCAAGGTTGAGAGTCCATATAGTATAGTGATTTGGTGAATTATGACAATTGATAGCCTTGCGTTATGATTCACCGTAGGTTCTATCTATTGTGCATCACATACACTAGTTCACTCACCATGAGAAACCCATCCCGACGAGCAAGACAAGCCATCCATCCAATTAGGAGGTGGCGCACTACAATCTTTACTAGATTGCCCAAATCCATTAACCAACTGTGGACAACTTATCTACTTACAAGGAACCCATGACTTGTATCTTCTGTGTAACTCCTAATGCACCCAAGTCATATTCAATGTAAGAGACATGAGTTGAATGCTCAAATCAATGTCAATACATTAAAAGGATAGCAAATGGACAATTAAGTCTAACTTTGTTACATTATGTCTTAATTTTAAGGGCTCAATCCCAACAAACTCCCACTAGCCCCAAAAGTAGATTGGGCACTACAAAAAGATTTTGCTCCATAGTTTCATCACCTCTCTATACTATCTCACAATAAGGTAATACTTCATCTTTATGTGTTTCCTCTTTTAGTGGTACTTTAGTTCTTTAGACCATGCTTTCATCTCATTGTTATCACATAATAGGATCTTAGACGATATAGCCAAGGGAACTACCCATAAGCCAAAAGACTTCCTTTGATGTTGTAGAAGCAAGAAAAACCACTTAAAGTGTACACATACCTAAAGGTAGACCTGCGAGAGTTCTCATCAGACTGAAAGTCCAATTTCCCAATACAGAAGGAGTACCAACTCATCACAAGGACTCACAAACATATAATCCCTCGTTCTCTAAAGATACTTGAAGTATATGCTTGACATTCGCCTAAAGCTTTAATAAGGAAATAAACTAATATCCACTCATTATTCCTACAACAAAGCAAATATTTGGTCAGCACATAACATCACATACTTAAGACTATCCATTACAGGGGCATAAGATAACACCTTAATGCAATCTTTCTCCACGAATGTCTAAGGATATTGATCTTGAGAAAGACAAACCCAAACCCAAAGGGTAACAAACCTTTCTTAGAGTTTTGCATCATGTACTTGACCAAATGCTCATCAATGTAGGTGACATGACATAATTTTCCTATTCTTATTGTCTGAAAGGACCTTAACCCCAAGAATATATTACTTCTTCTTCTAGATTTTCATCTAGAACTAAGTAGACTACGAGATCTTAACTTATGACAATATTCCTACATCATATCCAATGAGTAGATTGTCATCCACTTGTAAGATTTTAAAGTATCATCATGCTTCCCTATGCCTTCATGTACACACAACACTCTTTGCTATGAAAATGTTTGGTTGTTAAATCTCATAAATGAGACACAGTGTAATAGATAGGAGTAATCTGATGGATTTGAGTATGACCATTGTTGAAAAGTTTTTCCATAGTTGAAACAAAGTTTCAAACTATAATCTTTAGTTATAGTCTTAGCCACATAAAACTCAAACTTTCTATCTACTCCTATGTTCATCACGCTTCCCTATGCCTTCTTGTACACACAACACTCTTTACTATGAAAATGTTTGGTTGTTAAATCTCATAAATGAGACACAATGTAATAGATAAGAGTAATATGATGGATTTGAGTGTGACCACTGTTGAAAATTTTTTCCATAGTTGAAACAAAGTTTCAAACTATAATCTTTAGCTATATTCTTGCCACATAAAACTCAAACTTTCTGTCTACTCCTATGTTCTTCTTGTAGATCAACTTACACTTATGGGTTTTATCTCTTCAGGTACTTCCACAGGAACCCAAACTATGTTAGAATACAAAGATTCTAACTACCTCTTCATAGCTCATTGCCTTAAGCGAGCACAAATATTGTTTACTACTTCATCATAATCTGTAGGATATAAGCCTCCCACTATGAGAAGGCACTAGTGTATTAGAAATCATAGGAATGGTATGCATTTAACCCTCTATATCCATAGTATCTTATGCAATATGAGACTATATTCTAATATATCCTCAAATCTATATCACTTTTCGCCTTATTCCTTATCATATAATCTTCATAAAAATCTGACATTTGTGTCAAGAAATATCTTCCGATGATCCTAATTAGAAACCAAATGTTTAATTAGTGCTAGGTTTAATCCTAAGAACTGACTATTCTCATCACTTGGCAAAGTCATAATGGAATACCTATAAAAGAAGAGGATATTACTTGCCACTAACTTGCATAACAAACCTTGTATTTGATGTTAAGGTAAGTAGAATCCCATCATTTAACCTTCTCACTTGTTGAATATCCTATAAGGATTTACAGATAGTGGGCTTGGAATCTATCCATCATAAATGGTGAAATCCACTACCAAATATTCAACAATAAAAAAATGATGTATACTTTCATTTTTCCTTTAGGTAAACTGGGCATTCCTTTTCTAGTATCCTAAAAGGTCATAAAGGAATCACTTTCCCTTGAGTTTGCTCTCTTATTCCTTCTCTTAAACTTTCCTTATTTCATATTATTCTTTTTCTTCTTGAAAAAAGAACCTAAAGGACCTTTGACTTCCATATGAACACCTTATAATCTTTGAGAATCCCCTTAGCCATCTGAAGGAAATGGCAAGGTCTCTAAGATCATATGAATACTGGTGTTCATAACAGTCCTAAGAGTAGCTAGTCAAAGCTGACCTACCGTTATCACCAAATAACCATTGCAAACTAGAAAGAGAATATCAAAGTCTCTAGTGATAAACATGTGTTGCTATTGCAACACATTATCTAAAGATCCATGTATTAGACATTTGGTCTTCTTATCGGTCTAATACCACCTTGATATACCACTCTTTCTTTTTGCTAGGTTAGTTCATAAGGAATAGCTAGCTCTACCTAAACTAGCTTTTATGCAATTAATTACTATATCCATAATAAAATTAGTCCAATTGATTAGTTGGGTTTGACCTATTGTGAGAAATATAGTGATAATAGAACCAACTTGATATCTATAACAAAGAATATAACCAAGCATATGACATAATTGAGCATTCAAGGCATTTACTAATTAATTTAGCAAAAAATTAGCACTCTCAAACTACATGTCCTTTTTCAAGGCATCATAGTATCATAAGAATCAAGCCTAAGTGAGGCAATTCATGACCTTATTACTAGTTAGAGACCTTCTCAAATTGATCTCCTTGCCTTAACCATAAAGGTATCTAAAAGCAAGATCAATATACCTTTTATTTGGCCCATGGACTATGCAAGTGGGACCACGTGGGGCGATTCTACTACTTCATATCCAATGTCAAGTGTATCACCATTGTCCTTAAACTATCAATGTTACCAAGGAAAGAACCCCACCATGGGGGTGGTCACTCCCACTACAAATTGAAAATCTTCTTGTCTAGTCACACTTGAAATGTAATCATTAGTTCCAAACCTTGTTTTGTTATCATCAACATCGAGATTAATCAAACCTTGGTTTCACAATAAAGATGAGAGTGATAATTTTTTAAAATTACAAAATCTTAAATATTGAGAAAGTCAGATAGTGAGAAAAAATCTATAAAAATAACCATAATTAAAGAAAACATATTGTTAAATATTGAAACAGTAGAAAACTTGTATAGATATTCAAAACTAGTTAACATAATGCTAGAAGAATTTAATAATCCAACAATATTAGTAGAACAAGTAGACTAAGAGGATTTTGTTGACATATTGTATAACAATTATAAAGATGAACAAATAGTTGAATAACTTCATAAAACCAATCTGATTAAAAAAAAAAAAAAAAACTCATGGACATAGAGATAATAAATCAATTTATTATTCAATCAAAAATTGAAGAAAATCCATAAATAAACCTTAATGTTTTTGTGTCATTTTATACATGTAACAACAAATGCTTAACAACTGTTCATGACTAAGTAAAAACTTTGTTATCCTAGTAGAATGAGCAGTTATTTTCCATGGGTACTCATTAATTGAATAACACACAAATATTCCCTTGGTAGTGTATCATATAAAAATTTCAAAACTTTTAAAATTATATTATGTTATAATGTATCATAATGTTAATATTTTGTATTTATATTGTAAATAGAATGCATTTATATCGTATTCATATTTGATGACAAAATTAATAATTTTAAAAATACTTGTCTATACCCTATTGGCATTGAAATTGCTTATAAGCATGTTAGGCAATATAGTATAATCATATAAAATTGTCAGTTTCAAATTCTCCATTTAGTTTTGTTGTAATGTATTGTAATGTTAGTATATTTATATTATAAGTATAATATATTTGTTTCATATTTGTATTTTATAACAAAAGTAATAGTATTAGTGATACTTTTTATAACTCATTGACATCCAAACAAATCATACCAATGTATTTACATCATCCACTCGATGCATTGAAAAAAAAGAAAATATATATATATATATATATATATATATATATATATATATATATATATATATATATATATATATATATAATTAAGATAAAAAATACCATGCGAAGGCAAAAATATAAAAATTATATAATTTTTAAAAATTAGTTTATTATAAAAAGCAAAATACAATTAAGCATTTTGCATTATTTTCTAATTTTTTTAGACAATCCAAATAAAAAATTTGACATTCCATCCTCCTTAAACTCGATACAAATACATGATTTAGTAATTTATAATTGGAAAAAAATACAAAAAAAAACATCATTCTTATTACATAATTATAGAACCTATTTTTTAAAAAAATAAAAATAATAGTAAATCAGAAAACACATTAGATATTTATTTGAAAAGATTTTTTAGAAATATTTTGGTTTTAGATACCAGATTATATTGTCATCGTACATTTTGATTTATTAGTATTAAAAGACAAAATTTTGATTAAAAATTAAGTGTTTATCAATCATATATAGCTAGCATGAGGGCCAAATGCTTTAAATGCCCTGAAAAAATTTCATCTACTTTTAATTGAAAGATATTTATAAAATTTTAGTTTATTATTTTGATAAATGGCCTTTATGGGAATTTTTTCCATGTAAGAATCAAAATGAACCATCCTTCTAAGTCATTATCATCACCAAACTAGCCTATTTGGTAATTTTCCCTTTCTTCAAAGCCCAGTGGCTAGGATCTTTTTCAACCTAGATGGCAACATGTGTTGAGGATATGATGTCCTCCATAACAAGAGCATAAAAACATATTGATATTATGAAGAAAATGTCTCTTCACCTTCCACACGATGTTTTTAAATATGGGTTTGGATCCTTCCAATCAAATCTCAAGTGTGAATGGTGGGTAAATATGATGAGAAACTTAAGTAATTAATTTTTAATTAAATTTAAAGTTTTAATTTAAAAAATATATATATATATATATATAAGATACTAAATTTTCAAAGTTGAGAGACAAATAATTTTGTGGAGAGAATCATCACCAGTCAAATAATTTGGCATCACAAAATACAAGACATAAAACTAGTGGTAATAATAGGCAATTAGTGATTGCATTTTAAATATTTTCATACATAATGAAGCCAAGACGTTAAGCCTTCAATATATACACTAACAACAAAATCAATCCATCTGTTTGCTTCATAAAAAGCAATATAATGCATAAAAGGGAGAAAAAAAAACTACCGTGTAGCTTTTTAACACCACCCCACCTTCTGAAAATATTCTGACACATTCGCAATCTTTCCCCTCGTCAAAATATTCCGAAGGCTTCATTGAGAGGCTTAGCTTATATTCCACCAACCGTGTAGTCCATGTACCTCCTTGAAGAGCTTAAAAAAATGAATGTATTCAACTACGTGAACAACTACTTGTTTGGTTTAGACTTTAAATAAAATTAAATGAATTTAATTTTACATGCTGCTCAATATGAAGATTCAGAAACCAGACCCAGCTGGAAAAAAATTTACTTCTTGCCTGTGAAGTTGGTGAGGCGTTACAAGGATGTTGGGAGTGTAGAGAAAACAAAATGGAGTTGTTCTTGTGATTTAGTATTTGATGACATGGTGGCGCAACCAAAGCTCATACATCACCATATGGAATGCATCATACTTGATTGGAGGTGTATTCCACTGGAAGTGTTTCTGCACCTGTTCCATGCCACACAAACATCTCAAACAGTCGGTAATCAAATCATAAGCAGTTGTAAAGGAAAAAATAATCATCAGACAAGTGAGAATGTTGCTTGCTAATCAAAACCAGCTATATCAAACAATTGTCTTGCATACCAAACACTTGGTTACCATTTCTCCTTTTCTCTTTGGGCGGGGCTGAGAAACCACTGTTGTATATCAATCAACAAATCCCTTGAATAGCAGATATCATGAATGAAAACCCACATTTTCTTCCAGGTGAGAGAATTGCATCACTCGACCTCTAGAAAAAGATAACACCATCTAAAGGTTATTTCCCTTATGTCGCTTCCTCGACCCATGCACTAACAGCAGTTCCCTAGGTATACATGTGAGACTGCCTGCAAAATTGGCCCTTTGTTGCACCTGGGCCAATCTGTCTTCAATGTGCAATGGGGCCTTAAGTTGGGCAAGTGTCTCAAAGTAAGAGGCCCTAAGTTGAGCACCTCACTGAATTTTATAAGGAAGATTTTTCCTAAGTATGTTTACTCATTACTAATTATGTAATTCTATTATGATAGCCTTATCACAACTGGTACTCTCATTAATAAAAAGAGTTTTAGTAAAACGATATCACAAATAAAACGGGGTTGATTGCTTAGATGTAAGGTTAGGCTAAATGCATCACATTCAAGTAAAGGACTTTCCATTTAGTTGGCTTCTCCAAATTTTAAGTGGGTAAATCAACTACAGATTAATCAAAGAACTTGAACTCATCGAATCATGATTCCTTCAATGATGATATTTTAGATTATTTAAAAGAATGGAACCTAAGCATTGCAAAAGTAACGTAAAAATAAGTCATTGCCATTACCAAAAAAATGTATGTAAAAGCAAATGATGATCCACAACAAAATGCAGATTTGACTTTGTGCTCAAGAAAAGAAAAGGATTTGGCTTAGGTCACTGAGCTAAACATTACGCAATATACAGTTTCTACCATTGGAAACATGACAGAAATTAAGGAATGAACTTTTGTTTATGGCACATGGCCATGGTTTTAAAGTCACAAATTTATAGCAAATTTGAATGTTCAATTTGAATCTGAAAATGTTGGAAGCCAGAAATATTAAAGGTCAAATTAGGAAAATATATATATATATATAGCCAGCCAAATTTCAACCATGTTTTCAAATAATGGAACCGAACGTCAACTGAATAAAAAGGTATAGAGCAGCTGTCTCTATACTTTGAAAACCATATGTTTTGTTAGCTATCTTTGAAAACCATGTGTCATTCTTGTTTAAAATAAAAAGATTTAGAAAGGTAAAATGATGCACTTACATGTACACTAGTTCAGATCATTTCAAACCCAAAAGAATCTCACTATCACTATCATATAGTCATGTTGTGAAGATGAGTCTTTTTTACCTTGACTAAATTGTCATGCAATGCTATGAATTCAGCATCTGGTATGTCTTTGAGAATGTATTTAAGGCGATAAACATCACGCTCCTTGAGTATTACAGAAAATTTCCTCCAGTCAAGAATGTCATTGAATGGCAAATCATAGTAGTCAGACAAGATTACTGCAAAAAGCGAATAAACTACTTAGAAGAAGTAATTGGAAAACATTGAACATCTGAATTTTCATAGGCTTCACAAAATATGCCAGAAAATGAACTTTCTAAACTTTTAATTATAGTTCACTCATAGATATCATTATGCCAAAAGTCTTAATGTTTTTGTATGCTTCAACTTCCACCAAAAGAGACAGAAAAGAATGTAATTGCAATCATACACAAGGATAACTACCACATCATATGAACTGTTGACAAATGTCTGCATTTATGTGCCACATTCAAAGTTGCAGCCTTTAAAATTTGTTATCTCTCAAATTCCTTCCCCCACCAAAAAAGATATAAAAATAAATAAATAAAAAGATGAGACAAATACTAATAAATTACTTAAAAGTCTTTCTTTTGCATTCTTTGTCATCCTTTAGATCAATTTTTCATGTCATCAAACGACATGTCGTTTGAATAACCTAATATTAATTGGAACTAAACTATATAAACTCCATTTTCCATGCATGTCTTCAACTGAGAGTATGCTTCATGCCAGATATTTCCACATAGGACCATTCCTTTACTTTTCTTTTTCTCATCGGTTTCTAATCTTGAAATACCTTCTAAATAATAAGACAATAATATTTTAAGAAATAAATCAAATTTGATTTTTCTTAAATAGCCAATTATAACCATATCATACATATTATTTATTCAACCGAGTATGCATAATACCACATTACTACCACAATAAAGTATGAGACCACATTATTCTGTACATTACCACAAGATACACTTTAGATGATAGGTATTGGTAACACACATTGCTTTACATGACAAGTTTGTTGAGTCATTGCCGTATGAATCATATCATGCATGTGAATTATATCATGCATGATAAGTTTTTGACAACTATCAGACAAAAGTAGTGATTCAAACAAAGTGTTGTAACAAGCAGGTGATAGATGTTTGATGCCTTTCTTGTTGAGAAATCTAGAAAAATTCTTTCCCCCTCCCTCTTTCTTTCCCCACCACAAAGAAACAACCACCCAGTTATGTTTCTAGAACTTCTATAATATGCTTTATACTCCCTAGAATGATTTAAAGTTTTTACACAACCCAGATCGACTCTTTGACTTCCTAGTTAATAACACCTAATTCAAAGAAAACGGAAAGACTTCAAAAGACATACGCTTTCATCATCTATTTGTGGATGAAATGCACTACTCACCTATAGTTTTGTAGTCAATAACTTCCACAAAGTTCTCCAAAATAGGCTAAGGAACTTTACATCTCTATCAGATGTGATTGTTATCGGAATAATCAAACCACTTCCTGAAAGAAAAGATTTGCAAAATGGGTTGCATCAAGGGCTGTTTTACATGCTATAAAATGTTCCATTTTAGAAAAAAAAATCAACCACAACAAACACTAAATCTACAACTTTTTCTGTTTGAAGCAACCCTAACATAAAATCCACACTAACTTCTATCCAAGGGATTGTAGGTACTCATAGATGGCTATAAAAGCCAGTATTTTGTTGTTGGCCCTTGGAAATTTGGCATACATGACATTTATCTACATGCCTATACACATCTTGTCGCAATGTAGGCCAAAAGTACCTTTCAAAAACTAAATTCAGTGTCTTATTTCTGCCAAAATGTCCCGTTAAACCACCACCATGCAATTCTCCAATCAATGCTCCCTCAAAGAACCTTCAAGTATGAACAATCTAACTCCCTTGAACAAATAACCATCATTAAAGACAAATTCAGCAAGTACCTTGCTGTCTTTGGCATCATATTTCTCAAGCACTTCTTGGAAAAATGAGTCTTCCATGATCTACTCCTTGATAACCTCCAGCCCAACCACACTATTAGTCATTGTTTGCAATAAATAAACCCTTCTACTTAATGCATCAGCCACTCTGTTTAGTGAACCAGCCTTGTGTCTGAGTGAGAACATTTATTCTTGCAAGCATGCCACCCACTTTGCATGTCTACAGTTTAGCTTTCGTTGAGAGTTGAGACACTTCAAAGCCTCATGGTCTGAATGTCGAATGAACTCCTTTGAATTAAGTAATGACACCAAAACTTCAAAGCTTGAACAATAGCATACAATTCAACATCATAAGTTGAATAGTTATGCCGAGTCCCTTGGAAGTTTTTCACTGAAGTATGCAATTGACTTCCACTCTTGATTTAGGACACCCCCGATTCCTACTTTGGATGCATCACAATCTATTTCAAATATCTTATCAAAATCTAGTAAAGCTAGAATTGATGCTTGTGTCATCCTTCTATTGATCTCTCAGAAACTTTCCTTAGCTTGAAACTCCCATCTGTATTAGCCCCCTTTAAGGCACTCTGTCAGTGGTGCCATTATAATGCTAAAATTCTTAATACATCTCCTATAAAATGTAGTCAGACCATGAAACCTTCTAATTTTAGTTAAGGTTTTTGGGGTGGGCCAACTTGTAATGGCTTCAACCTTGGTTGAATCAACTTCTACACCCTTTATTGAAACTACAAATCCTATAAACTCCAATCAGTCACACCATAAAAGACACTTCTTTATGTTGGCATAAAGTTGATTTTCCTTGAGAAGCTGCAACACAAACTTCAAGTGTTAACCATGAGTCTTGGTATCTTTGCTATAAATTAGGATGTCATCAAAACACACGACAACAAACTTTTCAATGCATAGTTTAAGCATTTGGTTCATAAAGCTCATAGAAGTGTTTGGGGCATTTGAAAGACCAAAAAGCATAACCAACCATTCATAGAGATCACCCTTGGTCTTGAGTACTGTTTTCCACTCATTGCCTACCTGAATCCTTATTTGAAGGTAGCCACTTTTCAAGTTCATTTTTTGAGAAAATCTAAGACCTTGCTAACTTATCCAACATGTCATCCAGCCTTGGTATTGGAAATCTATATTTAATAGTGATCTTATTTATGGCTCTGCTGACAACACATATTTTCCAAGTTCCATCCTTCTTTGGTGTGAGTAGAGATGGTAAAACATATGGACTTAAACTCTCCTCAATAAAGCCTTTCTTGAGAAGCTCTACAACCTATCTATGAAGCTCCCAATGGTCTTTCAGACTCATTCTATAGCAAGGCAAATTTGGAAGAGTGGCTGCTAGCACAAAATCAAAGTGGTGTTGTATTTTCTTTAGTGGAGGTAACCCATTTGGCAATTCAGTAGGCATTACATCTATAAACTAATCTAACAATCTGTACACACTTTTTGGTACCATTTGAGGCCTGATGACTTCTTTTCCGACGAGAGAATAAACAATTCCATCTTCCTTACTTTCCTCCACAGAGTCACTTAAATTTGAAAACAAAGTTGAGCACCTATCTTATTTCTTGACAACCACCTGATCTCTCATTGATTTCAACACCCTCCTCCTTTCCCAAGTAAAAAGAATAGGTATTCTTGTCACCATGGTGGATTGTTTTCCTATCAAATTGCCATGGACAACCTAGAAGAAAGTGGCATGCATCCGTTGGTACCATGTCACACCACACAAACTCTTTAATCCATTTCAAAAAGTTCACAAGGCACTTTGATGACATGAGTACTTCATTTCCTTTGATGAACCAAAGAATGCAATATGTTTGTGGATACTTCAACATTTTCAGCTTTAGTTTGTCTACATCTCTTGAGAAACCAGGTTCTTGCTACTCCCACTATCAATAATCAAATTACAAAGTTTACCTCCTAAGGTGCAACATGTTCTAAAGATATTCTTGTGAAGCCAATCATCCTTTTCTTAAACAGACGGTGCGAGAACAAATGACTATCACATCACCTACCATGTCACCTTCAATCCCCTTTTCTTTATCATCAGTGGCTTTACTTTTCCCAGGTTGCTTTCCCTCCTCTTCAATTACAAAGTTTTCTTTACAATCTTTCTCTTCATCTTCTGCAAAATTAACTTGAACATTTAGTTTTTTCTTTCAATATTCATTAGATTGATGCCCAAACACTGCACACCTGTAGCACTTAATCAAATTTTTTCCTCGAGCATGGAGTGTTTGAACTGTTTTTCCACCTGGTCTTACAGGGACTGTTCTTTGTCCTCCTCAAGTAACATTATTTGTTTTACTAATTGTTGCACTACTACGTTTAGGTCCAGATTTCTAGGAAGAATCTCAATTAAATTCGGCTTCAACTTTGAGAGCAAGTTGGTAGGCATCACTAACCTTATATGGATGTTGGAGGCTCACTTGCTCTTGCATGGCTAATCTGAGACTGTTGATATAACAACTGACTTTTTGAGTTTCAGTTTTAACCAAGTTGCTTCTTAATGTCAACTAATGGAACTTATGTATACTCCTCCACAGTCTTGTCACACTGCCACAAATTCTGCACCCTTTGATACAATGTTTGCTCATAGTCTTGAGGCAAAAATTGTGCTTTCAGTTTATCTTTCATCTTGCTCCAATTTCTGATTTTTCCCTTACCCCTCATTTCTCTATCATGCTGATAATGTTTCCACCAAAAAAGTAGCTGTTCCTCTCAACTTGGCTTCAAAAAGCTTAACTTTCCTCTCCTCTGGCACTTCTTTCCAATCAAAATAACTTTCAATGTTGTCAAGCCAGTCCACAAACTCTTCTAATTCCATCCAACCATCAAATTCTGAAATTTGAACTTGCACACTGTACTCCTTTAAATTTTGTAGAGCCTGTACAATGCATTCTTCCCACCATTGAGGTCTCATGTTTTGCTACATCAGTATCCTTACATTGTTTGCTCTGTCATCAAAAGAGTTGCCACTTTCTCTTTCAAATAATTGATGACACACCTCTTCCTCTTCCCTTGGATGATTCGATTCACAACTATGATCATTGCCACAATTACCAATTACTTATTCAAATGCAGCAGGCAGTTGTTGGATCTGCTCCTACAGCTCTTAAAACATCTCTATTGTGACAATTTCCATGTGCATTCCTTGAAGCCATAGCTTCCAAATATTAAGACCTTTTCATGAACTCAGAATCACAAGGAAGAAACCAGCTTTGATACCAATCTGATGTAAACCAAGTGTTGTCACAAGTTGGTGGCAGATTGCTGAGCTCTCGTGCAATATGCAAGTAGAGGGATTGAAAGATGCCACAAGGTTGACTCCTCAAACCTAATCTTCTAATACTTGAAACAGTCTTTCTTGTCAAGAGAAATCTGAAAAAATTCCTTTTCCTTTTCTTTTTTTTTTTATTTATTTTTTTATTTTTTTATTTTTTAGAATGCCAAAAAAAGACCGATTACCTTCTCCCTTTGAGACCTTCATAATCTCAGCTTTCAACTACCTAGTTATGTTTTCTAGACCTTCTGTAACATTCCTTATACGTCCTAGAGTGATTTAATGTTTTCACATAACCTAGATTGACTCTTTGACTTCCTAGTTAATAACACCTAATTCAAAGAAAACAGAAAGCCTTCAAAATAGATATAGGCTTCCATCAAGTTGCTTAGGCTTAGTATAGACAAATTTCCTTGTGAATACAATAACATGCGGATAGAACTAATTTCCTAGTTCCATAAGCAACCTAGGTGGTATGGATGCATCCAGGATATATTTTCATATCCTAATTGTTAAGACACTAATAATTAATGGACAGATGTCTATTATGCACAGATTCTAAATCAAAAGTAATTTCAGAAAAAAAAAAATGATTTACTTTCTATTTACATTTAGGAGCCCAATATATTTAGGATGCCTTGGAGTTCAAAAGAACAATTTTCTCTAGTGAAAGAAAGCAGGCAAAGTCTGAAGAAAATAAATGTGGACTGTTTTATGTTAAAAAATGGGCAAACAAAGGTTTCAATTCATCAATCAAATTTGATTTCTTAATAATTCCAAGATTACTACCTATCATAAGTTAATAAACTAATCAACAAAATTAATGTTTGTCATAACTCATATAGTCAAATAATAACCTCAGTTGCAATTTAGGTCGAGCCAACCCAACCCAAACTGAACCTAACCTGGTTTTTTAAGGGCTTAGGCAACTTAATTTGCAATTTGGGCTTGTGTTTGGGGAAAAAAATGTCAACCCAAATCAAATTTAGGTCGAGCTAGAGTTAGGGGCCACAAGCACCCAAGCCTAGCCTGATCCAGATTATATATTTATATACAGAATCTCCTAATCTTAGGGCTTGATTAGCTCTAAACGAGCTATATTTAGTGTATATTAGCTGCTCAATTATAACAATCAGCTATTAACTACAATGGCTGTAAATTAATGATTATGACAGCTATAGATTGGGCGTTAGACTCTTAGACAATATTATATATATGTCTACTATTTTTTAATCAAGGAATGAATTGGTTTTTCCAACCCAAACTGAACCCAACCTGGTTTTTTAAGGGCTTAGGCAACTTAATTTGCAATTTGGGCTTGTGTTTGGGGAAAAAATGTCAACCCAAATCAAATTTAGGTCAAGCTAAAGTTAGGGGGAGCACCCAAGCCAAGCCAAGCCTGAACCAGATTATAAATTTATATACAGAATCTCCTAATCTTAGGGCTTGATTAGCTCTAAATGAGCTATATTTAGTGTATATTAGCTGCTAATATTAGCTCGTAGAATCAGTCAATTAATGTACAATTAAGACAATTATAACAATCAGCTATTAACTATGATAGCTGTAAATTAGTGATTAGGACAGCTGTAGATTGGGTGTTAGACTCTTAGACACTATTATATATATGTGTACTATTTTTTAATCAAGGAATAAATTGGTTTTTCCAACCAAAAAGGACTAATGAACTGGTAAAGATTTTGGTTATTTTGGTGCCACGAGCAATTAATTTATATTAGTTTTACTTTTAGATGTACTTTTGCTATTATGGGAAAAATTGGTTATGACTTTAAATTAATTTGAGAAACATCTTCTAGTTGTGATTATTTATTTGAATAATTAATTATGAATTAAAATTCCATCCTAAAATATGGAAAATATAACTTCTACTCTTAATTTGATTGTTGACTTGGCAATTGCTTGAAAATGTCATTTAATCTTATGTGATAGCCTTTTATTTTGTTTGTTATTATTATTATTTTATTTTAAACCTTTTGATTCATTTTATCAATGTAGCATAGGGTTGTAGTTATTGGATTGATTAAGTAAATGAATGTTATAAATTTACATATGGACACATTGATTTGTAAAGGTTTTGGAATTCTAGTTAAATGAATGTTTCTAATAGTTTTTTAATTTATTAAATATAGGTTGATTGGTAAAATACTTAGGGAAATGGATCTTTAGCTTCTATAATGTTTATTAACCCTCACCAACCCAAACATATATTTACTAACCTGAGCCTAACTTGATTTTAATCCGAGTTAAACCTCAGGTGGGGTTAGGCTTTGGGCAAATGAGTTTTATGTACAGGTTAGGCTTGGGTTAACTGTCAACCAAACCAAACTGGCCCAAGTTGCACCCCCAATAATAATAGGATATAAAACTTTTTTTATCATTGTATGCCAAATGTATTCTGATCCCACTTTTCAGGTTTGTTGCTTTAGCATGTCCAAATTCATATTATGTCTGTATCCTGTATCTGAACCCATTCTACATAATTGCACCAGTTTTTCATGTTCGGTATCATCTTTTATTATAGTTAGGTTGCACACTTACAAAAAGGATTGTTGGAATAGCCTAAAGAGCCAGTAGCAAAATTTGTTAGACCATTATTAGCATGAATCCTAATAAATTTTCCTTCTTATCTTTTATTAGGACATGCCTTCACAATAATATGCAACCACTAGAAGCAAAGACTTCGCAAGCAATAGAGACAGAAAAAAAGTAAAAAAGGATGCCGTGTATCCCAAGTGGGAATAGGACTTTAGTTGGCAGAGATATAAGCTGAATTATAATAGCTTACAGAATACACACACACACATATACATAAGCTGAATTATGATATGTGATATTGACATCCGCCATGTGCAAAATATCTGACATCCTTTATTGAGTTTGATAGTAGGAAAAAATTTTAATCCATTTGTTGGACATGCTTAGGCAATGGCAGGACAAACATGACATGAGATGGTAATAAAGGAAAACAACAGAACAACTTATATAAAACCATTGAATATAAACAGAATGGATAAAATTCCTTACCAGGAACACATCCATAATGGATTGAGTCGGCTATACGAGCGCTATTGACTTGTGATCCACCAGGGCATATACAGAACTTAGTCCTATAGAATTTATTTTGATATACTAGATGCCCAGTAGCTCTGTTTATTCGGTTGTTTTTTATATCAAGCTCTGTGTCATTCTCCCAAATACGTGCTAGTATAACTCTTATTTTTGAATTGCGATGGCCTGCCCAAAAGCCAAGTGTAGTCCTGCAGAATACACTGGTTAATATCAATGATCAATCCATGGAGAGCAGTGTAACTCAATTTGCAAGCATTTATTAAATTAAGAAAAAACTATAGCAAACAGCAGGTTTAACAATAAAAGTCAGCTGTGCTAGATAGGCCTACAAAGCAACAACCAAAGAACACTAGGGCTAACAGGGAGAACAAATTCCACTAAAAAGACAATTAAGAAGAAAGGACTATTTCAATGGCTTGTAAGACTTTGGAAAATGAATGCTGCAAAAGGACTTTGTTCTCCAAACAGACAAAAGCTGCTTGTATCATTAGAAAAAAACCCATTCAGCTTAAAATGTTAATATCTACAAGAACAAACTTAACAGGAAAGTTTCTTTTGTAATGGTAATATGATGATGTCCTATGATTTTCCAGAATCCATGAAAGTGAGACAAGAGGTCCTAGGTGAAGAATTAAAATGAAAAATAAAAATAACAAAAATAGAAACAAAACCAACAGCAACTTTGTATTATAGTTGGAAATATCCGGCATGGTGAGGCCTGCTGGTTGTAAATGTCACAATGCATCCTAGCTGAAATTATATCAGAAAAAAGAATGTGTTTGGGGCCAAAGAAAGATATACTTCCTTGTTGCATTCACAACCATAGTTCTCATAAATCATGCTGTGTATCATGTGTTGTTTTCTTTTATTGTTCCATATCATAATATCATATTGCACATCATAACATTTTTTACATCATGGAAAATAAATCAAGAATGTATGATGCATTTGTGAAATATTTTGGTAAGCAGGCATATATGAAACATGTATATTGGAAGAATTCAGTATAGAGCAACAGATAACCAATTTCATGAAATATAGTAGGATTTAAAGAGTTGAACATGGGCATTTATCACGAGTTATGCCATATAAAAATATTGAACACTGGAGTTTTGAAAATTTTGATTTAATATAATATGAGCTTAATGCGTACATTCATCATTGAACCTGCAAAAGTAAACTTATTTTATTTTTGAATTTTTAGCCATGATTTTCAGTTTTGTATTCCAACTAGCCATATATATATATGTGTGTGTGTGTGTGTGTTTGTGTTGGTTATATGTATGTGCTTATGTTCCATCAAAGCTCCAACTTCCCACTCAGTCATTATTCTATCCCCCACTTGAAAAATAAAATTCTGAAAAAAGATGTATCCACATTACCGAATCTAAGTACAACTAGACATATTGCTTATTTCATTTGTAACCACCAACGTGCCATTAGTACAATAATCCCATTTTCATAATATCAATGTTTCCATTTCCATGATTTGCAGCAGCAATTAAAAAACTCCACGCAGGTGGATAACCCCAATTAACATTTGGATTTCCTTTTTCTTTTTTTTATATAAATTAACATTTGAATTTCTTGAAAATATTAGATAGGTAAAAGCAGAGGAAAGTACCAAAAGACTTCACTTTCTGACACAACATTTCCTAGAACCAACATACGGTGTATTTGGCTCAGATTGGACCAGTGAATTGACTGGTCAACCAGTCTGGATCAAATCATCAAACTGGAAGTATATTGCACAAACAAGCCCAAGGGATAGGGATGGGGACAATTAAGTTTCTGCTCCACTTAGAGAAACCAACATGGGCTTCAAACTTTAATTTCTTCCAGAACCCTTCTGTTATAATATACAGTGTTTTCAGATCTAGATCATCCTGGCAATTCTGTTGAACCAACCACTCAACCAGTCCAATTCACACCATCAAACCCAGAATTTGTACAATATTCCAAAAGCCAATTGGAGAGTGACAATGGAAGAATTGAACCATAGACTGATTTGTATAACTTAAGAAATTAAGTTAAAAATCTATTTCAAACTTATTTTTGAGGAAAAATGGAGGACTTCAGAAACTCTCTGGAACCTGATTCATTTCTATTCCTCTTTTTGGGCATCTTATACCACTGCTTTTAAAGGCATTCGTATCAAGTTTGTTTAGCTTGATTGGAACTCCCTGTGTAGAACAAAATGGCATGGATAGCAAGGAGAGGGACATTGATTAGGTGTCTATTCGAAGGATATGAGATGAACCTTATGGAGTGATGAGATGCTTTATTTGTATATTCCCATGTGGTAGCATTCCAACGTAGAGGTCTCCTTAGTATAGTGGAGGGTTCAATCATATACTTTTTGATCACTTTTTGTATTTTTGGGGAGGATCTTAATCCTTCTCATGTACTTCTTGTCACATTTAATTCATTTTTATTTCTGTTAAAAAAAAAAAAAAAAAAACCTTATTTTTAAATTTTTTGAAGCTTTTAACATTCTGCTACTTTGCTACCAGGTTAAGTCAACTCAGTGAACCATGCAAAACTAATTCAGCAGACATGGCCATCAAATTGGATAGACTGCCAGTCCAATTCTAATAACTAGGAATAACATAATAAGTTGCCATTGATTAATAACAGGGAAACCTCAACAATGAGTGACATATAAGAAGCATTATCAAATAAAGAGATAGTAGGTGCTCCAAGTTGGAACTTGGAATTCACTGGTAGAGTTTATTAGACAAGGAGCAAATAAGATGAACTTCACAAAGTAATCCATAAGGTCTTCTGTGGTCAATGAAAAATTCCTGAATCAAGAATTCCATGAATTCAAAAAACTTAGATGAAATGCAGAGTTGGTAACCTGTTCTTTATGTCCCTTCCTCCAGTTGGGAGAGCAAATGGCTGCAAGACTTGAGGGAGGGCAACATCCTTGTGCGGAATAAATCCAACATCATAACTTGGTGAACACACAACTCGAATTGAGTTTTTTACAAGTAGTGGAACTCCTTCAGTTGCCCTCACGCCAACATCATGGCAAGTCAAAAAAAAAGTGATCAGCGCCCAGGGTCCTATTCCAATAAGGGTACTTGGACATCAAGCTCTGCACATAATTCTGAACAATAATAGTCATATTTTCATATGATGTACCCTGTAAAACAGTTGCATCACACAGATTAGAAAGAGATAAGAAGAACACCACTAAAGAGGGAAAATTCATCAACTTGAAACCAGAAACTTTAAGTTATGTATGCTAGAATTTCCATCTATATGGTCCATGCTCCCTTGTTTTCAAAAAAGAAACAAATTGAAGGCAACTTATTCAAAAGGCATCAAATTTTTGCCTCCATTCCCTCAAATCACAAATTCACTCCAAATAAACGTTTATGTATGTATATATATCAACCAGTAAATCGCCCAATAACTTTAACATATATTAAAGAAAGTTTGTAGTTAAAATGATGCAATACATTTCAGAAAGTCAGCACTTTAATTCAGAATTAGATTAAGGTTTCCATAGTACAGATTGCTTCAAGGGCAATAGAATTCTGATAAGCCATGGCCCACATGCATGCGACAGTATGCATGTACATGATTATACACATGCAAAAAGCACAAATATTAGCATTTATATATCATACACTCGTGGAAGGGAAAAGGGAGAGGCATTTATGTTCCAAGAAGAAAGAATTTTGCAGTGGGAGACTGTTGTTGTCATGAACCAAGAAAAATAAAGAACATAATATTAATTTTTAAGGGAGTAATGTAGTGCATTTTGAGAAAGAAAGCATCCGTAAGAAAAAATATTGTAACAGCAACATTAACAATATTGACATCATCAATGACATGTATAAAAGGATAATTAATGCAATGAAAAATGAGGGTGGGAGAAAGAAAACGTAGGTTAAACTTTCAACTAGAACAATCTTACAAGAAAGGAAAACTTTAGTCAGTACCTATATCTCTCTAAATATTCATGGGTGCATGCTCTCATGATCCCACATTCAAGATGATATGAATTTCTTAGTTAATGAAAATGTATGAAAGTAATGACATTGTTGCAAGGTGGAATGTCTAAGAAAAACCTAAGGAATAATTTAGTTCCAACATGGCTTTAAGACACAATGGAACTTTGTTTACAAGAACATAGCAATTCAAATTTGAATTTTGTACATGGGTAAGATCAAAGTAAACTCGGTTGAAATAATTTCATCTTTTAGGATACTCATGTTGCTCTTGAGAATGCAACTAATAGTTCTTTATCATTTACAAAATGGTCTTAAAAAACATTGAGCAAAATGTTGGTTTCCAAGCTTTCTTTATGGGCCATATTCACTAAGAATTTCAGAAGTACTTCCTTGATAAGCAATTTGAAGGATTAAAGCATGTTTCTCTAAAAGTTCTCATGTTACCTTTATTGGACAAAAGTGGAGTCTTCATGTAATGACTCACACCCAACCGTGTAGATATTGTGCACTTTGGGCCCAAAGGGGCCCTCACAGCTTAAAAACACATCTACATGGTTAAGAGAAGTCCATACTTATATAGCATCAAGAACTTTCTCCCCTATTCGAAGTGGGACATCACAAACACCCCCAATGCAGACACAACATCCTCTCGTGTCCCACGAGATTACAGGGTCAAACAAACCCCCACACTAGGGTTGGGGATTGGCTCTAATACCATTTATAATTACCCGCACCCAACCATATAGATATTGTGCGCTTTGGGCCCAAAAGAGCCCTCACGGCTTTAAAACGCATTTATATGATCAAAAGGAGTTCATACTTATATAGCATCAGAAGCTTTCTCCCCTATCCGAAGTGAGACATTACAAACACACCCCATGCAGACACAACGTCCTCGTTGTGTCCCACAGGATTACAGGGCCAAATAAACCCCCATACTAAGGTTGAGGATAGGCTCTAATACCATTTGTAACGACCCGCACCCAACCATGTAGATATTGTGCGCTTTGGGCCCAAAGGGACCCTCACAGCTTTAAAACGCAACTACATGGTTAAGAGGAGTTCATACTTATATAGTGTCAGGAACTTTCTCCTCTATTTAATGTGAGACATCACAAACATCCCCCATGGAGACACAATGTCTTCATTGTGTCTCATAAAATTGTTGGGTCAAACAAACAAATACCCCTTACAGGACCAAACAAACCCCCACATCGGAGTCGGGGTTCAACTCCGATACCATTTGTAACAACTCACACTCAACCGTCTAGATATTGTGCATTTTGGGCCCAAAGATACCCTCACGACTTTAAAACATGACTATATAGTTAAGAAGAGCCAAAAACTTTCTCCCCTATCCGATGTGAGACATTATAGACACCCCCCATCCCCAATGCAGACACAACGTCCTCGTTGTGTCTCATGGGATTGTGGGACCAAATAGACAAACACCCTTTAAGGCGCCAAACAAACCCTACATCAGGGTCAAGGATCAGTTCTGATACATTTTGTAATGACTTGTACCCAACTATGTATATATTGTGTGCTTTGGGCCAAAGTGACCCCCATGGCTTTAAAACGCGTCTACATAGTTAACAAGAACTCATACTTATATAGAGGAGAAAGTTTCTGACGCTATATATGTAGAGGTTCCTCTTAACCCTATCAACGCGTTTTAAAGTCATGAGGGCTTGTTTGGATCCAAAACGGACAATATCTACACAATTGGATGCGAGTCATTACACTTCAACTATATGACTATAGTTAAACATTGATAGGTGCTCAACAGGGTATTGAATTGGGAAGGAGTCTCTTTATCCATAGACCACTTGGGCCCTAGAATTATTATTCTCCTTATTAATTTGCTCCACCTAAATCCCAAATGCACTAAGAGATTGACACCACAAAGCCACAATATATGCTACACACTTATGTTTCCTTGCATCCTTATAAAAATATAGAATTCCACTAGATAATATCCAACCCATGTTCTCTCTTTCATATGGGCTGCAAAACCCACAACCTCCATACGCCTGTGTGCATTCTCAAAATACTTTCTGATACTGTTAGTAAAGTAACATTAAAACAAACCATCCAAACAATGTCTTACTGAATCACTTTGAAGGCACTGACATGGAAGGTGCATAAATGCTGCCATTTACCTTAAAAAAGCATATACTTATAAACCAACATATTGGTATTTTGTAGGGTCTATAATTAATCATTTAGCTAAAAGAACTAGTTACATTTTAAATCTCTTTTTTTTTTTCCTTTTTTTTTTTTTTGCAGCCCTTCATTCAAATTTCCAAAGACTATCAGAATGCAAGATCCACACAACTATTATAAATAAGTGAACTTACTATTGAACAAAATACATCAATCTTTCCACAGCTAAGAAGTTCTAAAACATCACGCATTAAAATATTTCTTTAAAAATAAAGTCATCACCAAATTTTGTGACAAAAAGAATTGAAACCATAAACAATTAATTCATACCTTGCCTCGCATTTTATGGCAAGAAATAGGAATAAAAAACAAATGAGCCTGATCCGGATCATCAGTTCGGAACTGACTTTCCCTAATATTCTGAAAGAAATATCCTTCACTAGCATACTTCCCCGTAAGTTTCCTCGGTGTTTGGTAGTACGTATTTGGATCTCCATCTGGATATACGAAAACCTTAAATTTCTTCTCCATTTCAGCATAATTCAGCCGAAAAAGGTCCGGCAAGTGATAAATTTCAGAGAATTCGTCCACGTTTTTCCCCGGTGATTGATAAATTTCAGAGGATTCGACCAAATCTCCAATTACAGCAACCTTTGAAAATGTGAGAAAACCGAATTCCGAAAAAAGATCAAAGAGGGTCTATTTGGTTGCTAAGAAAACGTAGGAAAATAATTTCTCATTAGTAACGACTGTGAGAACATGGGCTAACATAACTACCCGACTAAGTTGAATTCATTTCTCCGTACCTTGAATACCAAAAAATTCTCAGGCTTTAATTCTTTGATTTTCCTACATTTTCTCGCCAACACAAACAGAGCAAAAGCGAAAACGAAATGGAAAAATAAGTACCTTAGGAGGATTCGGGGAGAGATCGGTGGAAGAAGAGCGGAGGAAAGTAAAGGAGACGTAGATGAAGGCGAGTAGGGTTAGAAGAGCGAGTGCGAGGAGGGAGCGTTGGAGAGAGCAGAAATGGGGAACGTGCGAGAACTTTATCGGCGCCATAAAGGAGGGAGATGCTTTCTCACAAAACGCAGTAAATTTTCCCGAGAAAATGGACGAAGAGGAAAGTGGGGAGAAAATTTTCTCCGGAAGAGTGGAGGGTGGCGGACTGGCAGTGGGAGAGGTGGAGAGTGGAGAGGAGATGAGAAGCGAACAAAGCTGAAGGTGGAGTGCAGGCACCCTTCAGCAGGGTGCGAACACCTGTCGTGGCGGCCCACCGTTATTTCATGTTTTCGGACACATCGCCCCGCTTAAATGCCCACAATTACACACATGCCATTTGTATCATGATGGGATTTTGAAAAAAATTGATGAAAAAAATTTTAGGTTACATTTTAAAATGCCCAAGAATCCCAATTAGTTGTTTTATTGACCAATTTTCTCACCGTAGGTCATAATGGAACTATAAATATAAGAACCATTTTTTTTTCATAACACGAGAGTCTTGAATTGAACTATGAATCTGAGAATTGTTGAAGCTAAGCCAACTAGAGTCAGGTTCATCTAGCTTTAGTGAAGTCCGATGAACTTCTTCCCTTTTTCGTACTTATTGAAGAATTCGTCCAACTGCCTTGGATTCAAATGGACTTCTTTCCTACACAAAAGGATGTTCGGACGGGTAGTTCGGACACAACCCTTCGAAGCTTAAATCAAACAAAAGTAGCTCTAACTATTTGTGGGAGAGAATGAACGTATGTGTGTGCGCGTACCTTGTTTGTGCTTTTTGAGGGTTTATATAGAACTGATGATACCACCACTATAGTGTTGATTATGCACTCTAACCTTTTCTATAATAATGATTATCCTTAGGGCAGCTAGACAATCATCTTAGTTAAAGGTGCCTAGCAGGTGTCATCTGCTGATGTGCCAAGATCTCGGACCATGTAGTTGTCTGTCCATTTAGCCTGTCAATGTTTGAGATTATGTGCAGCAATTAACTAATGTAGACTTGTGGACTAAATGGAGTCTCGTCCACTGCTCAGATGTCAGGTGTTTAGGTCGACGTTCAGACATCAAGTGTGATTGATCACGCATGCTAGAAGTCTTAAAGACTTGACTTGACAGATCTTCCCATCTAAGAGTTCAACAAGCCCAAGTTGTTGATTTCATATGGCTTTGTCGGAGAAGGGAATCTGCTTACTTCTGTTGCCAGATAGAACTTACCTCAATTTGGACGAAATGATCCCAGACGGGTTACACACTTGTCCTATACGCCCAAGGGGTCTTAAGTTTGAAAGGGACACGTGTAAGGGAACCTCCCACAATGCCCCCTTATCCCATCTAGTTGTATCCAGCCGAGTAGTCGATGGGTAGAGGTAAAACAGGTTATCTGTCTCCTCAGTTTACTTTGGGCGCTTTGGAACACGTGTCACTTGAAGTAGCAATGATGGATCGCATTCATCGAGGCTAACTATCAGACAATGTGCCTCTTCGGGAAGAGTTTCTAGGCGGCTTGGCTCTTGGGATCCCTAGGTTCTTAGACCCCTATAAATAGGGGGGCCCACACCATTTGGGTTACTTTTTGGCTTTTCCTGCTCTGGAGTTTCTTATCCCTCATTTCTACATCTTTACCGCCACCACACTTGTCACCGGTTGCTCTTTGCTTTCCTATCGTCACTTCCAGGCTCGCTTCTGGCGGACTCTCTTCCCTTTAGAGAGCGTTCACTCTTGACTCTGATAAGCCTTTTACCGTTTGCCATTTTTTTTTTTTGTTATTCTCTTTTGAACCTCATCAATGGCTATTTGGTTGGATAGAAAATAAACACCCCGGTGTCTAGATTCTAGGGTTTTTCTGCGTTTATGCTTTGGAGAAGATGATCGTATCGACGGTCGAACTTAGGGTTTTTTAGGTTTCTCTTGTCGTTTTTTCATTGTCAGTACCTTCAATGGTCAGTTCAGGTGTTTCATCTTGTTACTGTCATGTTGGCACAATGGGGGTGATTCTTCTTCTAATTATTGGTCAAGAGGCTTGCTCTGCAAGTTTCGTTAGATGGTCCGTTTAAACTTGGACTTTCGGTTCGTCTAGGTTTCTTGTTGTACTACTAAGACACCGCTAAACGGTGGATGGGCTGGGTTACCAATTCTAATAACTGCATTGTCCCGTGAAAGTTTTCACATGACCCAAATCTACTCAGCATGTTGGCAAGAGGAGGTGTTGCATCGACCAATGGAAGTGGTAAGCCTCAGAAAAGTGGTCGGAAAGACACTAGAGCCAAGGGCCTTAAATTGGAGCGTCCAGTTGGTCTCTTGTCCGAACGGGAGTTCCGGACACATTTCCATATTCCGGATAGTAACTCTATTCATCTAATAGACGACGAGGCTCTATTCTCCGCCGAACAACCCCATAATGCGATGTACTTCACTAAGGAACAATTTGTTGCGAGGCTCTGTTTACCCCCCTCTCTCTTCAAGCAACTCCTCCACTTCATGCAAATCCCTCCAGCATTCCTCCATCCAAACGTTGTCTAGGTGCTAATAGGATGTAGTATTCTGGACATGCTTTTCTAGTTAGATCTCTTCTTGTTGGAAATCTTGTTTGTCTACAAGGTAAAAATGAGTCAAAAAGAAAGGTTCAGCTTGGCTACTCACATTACTTCCCTCCAATTGGTGACCGGGCTTCCAAACTCAGGCAAAGGCGGGGCAAAGGGGCATATCCTAGTCTCCGATCCCTGGAGTGGTTTGTTTGAGGGCACAGAGTTTTTTCTCCACAACGCTTGTTGGAGATCCCGAGTAGGATATACTTCCGTTATTTTGTTTTTTGCAATTATTGTCTTCCTCATTGTGAACTCACCGCTAACCCTTTTGTTTGTGTGATACAGGTAAGGAAAGACGGGGTCGTCTTGTAAAGTGGGTGGAAAAAGCTTCCTTCACTCGACTCAACAAGCTATTCGAGATAGACGCGTCTGAACGGAATCACAAGGTCCTTTTGTCGAATAAGAATCTATTGATGTTGGTCAACGCTCCTAAGTCGTTCGTTATCCTCATATTCCCTCGCATGGCTTTCCCGTCTTTGATGCCCAGAGAACACTTCATGCTGAAGGACTTGCCCTTTTATGAGGTTGCCATCTTGGCAGACTCAGAGGTATGTCAGGCCCATCTAGAGAAGTGGGAGAAAAAGCGTTAGGAAGAGACGCTAAGGCAAGCTTCGACTGCAAATCGTTCGACCTCCAACTCCACTGTCCGACATCCAACTCTATTGTCCAGCTTCCTACTAGAATGAGGAAAAGACTTGTTGTTCAACCTACTAAGAGGGCAAGGACTCCACCACCCGCACCTCCATCAACTTCATCCTTCTCATCGTCTTCATCTTCTTTAGTTCCCAGTAGTGAGCCAGAGACAAAGGTTGGCTGGGTGGTGCCCCCTATTGTTTGTGAGAAGGAAGAAGAAGGAGACATGGCTTCAAACTTGAGGGTTGGATTTTAGGAGAGGCAGCACAAGTGCCTGTTCAAATCCATTATTGTCAATCATTCTCCCTCAAAGAGAGCTTGTTTGGAGCCTGCTTCTCCGGAACCTATTTCGGCTCTTGCACCAATGTCAGCGCTTTTGACTATTGCTACAGAGATTACTCCCGAGTCGGATGAGAAACTTCATTCCACTGATGACATTGCTCATCATAAGATAAGGAGGCCCTCCATCATCCTAGACCATTTCAGCGAAGAGTCATTTGAGCACATGACTTCTTCTCTCTCCTGCCCAAAGCCATTCTACGTTCCCAGTCGGGAGGAGATAGTTGAGTTTCTAAGGCAAATTCCTTCCTTCATCGCAAGAGAGACTCTAGTACTAAACATGGGAATGCTCTTTTCAACCATTCAGCGGATCCCGATCAAGAGAGACAATGATCCCAATCAATCCTTCACGGCACGACTCCCGTATAGCACTTCCATCTCCCGCATTATGCCTATGCAGGACTACATGACTTTCAAGATGGCATAAGTGGTAAGCCACCTCCCATTTTTTTGCTTATTTTGCCTTAATCTTTAGTTTCTCAACAACTTCTTTTCTGGCCCTTTAGGTGGTAACCGGAGTTCGAAACCTTATGTAAGAGTGCACTCAGCTCTTCTATCGACTGGAAGCAACCAAGACCATGAGGGCATACATTGCCCATAACATGGATGGTAGTGAGGATCTTCACACCAGGTTGGAGACGATAGAGAGCAAGGTCGTTGCTACTCGGAAGCTTGCCAAGGAATGAGCCAGTCTACTAAGGAAGGCAGAAGAAGAGAAAGAGGCAGCTCAAGCTGAGGCTTCTCGGTTGGCCGAGGAGAAAGAGGCGATGGAGATTGGCAAGAAAAAGACTAAGGAGGAGGCTGAACAATTGAGACAAGAGTTGCAGGAGCTCTGGGTGGGGTTTATTGTTCAAAAAGAAGAGCTAGAGGCTGAGTACCAAAAACAAGAGGATAACATGTTCTTCTATGGCTACCGATGTTGTATGAAGAAACATGGTATCGCCCAAGACACTCCAAAATTTCCTTCGGGCGACGAGGACGAGGACGAGGCTCTAAGCAGCCTTGCCCGGGGTGGAGGAGATGCTCTTGGAATCGGTCCCTCTAGCAGGCATGCTTGACCTTGTATTTATTTACTTTGGCCGGATGTGGCCCAAACAACAAAATTTGTAAAGACATTGGATACTCCATATATTTGAATATATCTACTTTATTTGTTTGCTTCTCACATATTATTTCCACAAGCTTAGATTAGCTACATTCTATGGGTGTATCAGGGGTACGCCTTCTAATGTTTGAAGATGGTATGTCCCTGAGTCTCTAGCCTTAGTTACAATATACGACCCTTCCTAATTAGCTTGGAGCTTTCCGGCTCCTATTTCGGCGGTGTTCACGAAAACTCTTTTTAGGACTAAAGTTCATGTCCGAAAAAATTGTGGTCGCATCTTTTTATTATAATGAGTGGTCGCTCTGATAATAAGAAGCCATTTGGATAGCCGCTTTTCCTCGTACTTCATCTACCTAATCCAAATGTCCTATGAGTTCCTCATCGTTGTCCTTTTGCTCTTGTACGGTCGTTCTGGCGGTAGGCATACCAACTTTAGTTGGAATAACAACTTCCATCCCATAAGCTAGGGTGAAAGAAGTAGCCCCTATTGGTTGTCTAGATGTTGTTCGATAAGCCCATAAGACTCTAGACAATTCGTCTACCCACTTCCCTTTGACTTCTTCCAACGTTTTCTTTAGTGTACTCAATAGGGTTTTGTTTGTTGCTTCTGTTTGCCCGTTGCTTTGAGGATAATGAGGTGTTGAATATAGGTTCTTGATGTTTAACTCCGAGCAGAATGTTTGGAAGATGATACTATCAAATTGTGGCACATTGTCTGCCACAATTGCTTGCGGGACTTCAAACCAACACACGTGTTATTTCAAACGAACTTGGAGATGTCCTTGTCTTTGATGCTGGCATAGACTTCTGTTTCTACCCACTTGATGAAATAGTCAGTTGCTACAAGCAGAAATTTCTTTTGAGTCGCTACAATGGGTAAAAGGCCGACTATGTCCATCCCCCACTACGCAAATGACCAGGGACTTGTAATAATGTTGAGAGCTTCAAAAAGTACATGGGGGAAGAGAGAGTCTCTTTGACACTGGTCACATCTCTTAACATAGTTTTCAACATCTTGCTTCATGGTGGGCCAATAGTACTATTGCGTGAGTGTGATGCGCTAGGGTTCGTCCGCCTATATCATTGCCACACACACCTTCATGGAATTGGGCTAGGATATATTTGGCTTCTGGATCGCTTAAGCACCTTAGGTACGGACTTCCAAATGATCGTCTATAAAGCTGGTCATTAATCAAAGTGAAGTAGGCGGCCTGTAAGTGGAGTCTATGCACCTGTTTCCTGTCTTCCGGTAGTTTTCCCGTCTTGAACTATTTCACGATGTCGTGCATCCAGTCGGGGTCCACCTTATTAGCACTCCATACTGGTTCTGGTGTAATTGAGGGTGTGGCTTGGAGGTAGACGGGCAACATTACTACCTCTCTTATAGGGAGATTGATAGCTATTCCAGCCAATACGTCCGCCTTCAAGTTCTCCTTTCTCGGTACCCGTCTAATAACCCACTCATCTAGCTTTTTCAAGCGATCTTCTACCATGGCAAGGTAACGAGCCATGAGTTCATCCTTTGCTTCTTACTCTTTTTGAATTTGCTCGACAATTAGTTGAGAGTCGCTTCTGATTTCTAACCTTGTTGTAGCCAATGTTATGTCAAGGTCTAGCCCAACTAGGACGACTTCATATTCTATTTCATTGTTGGAGGCAGAAAAGTTGAGACAGATAACCTACTTTACTAGTTCTCCTATTAGTGATTGCATGATCAAACCTACTTCAGAACCGGACGCTCTGGATGTTCCGTCTACATGAAGTGTCCACCATTGCTTTCTAGGGGACTTAACTGGATGTGTTGGTTTTTGAGGAAGTTCGACTCTAAAGTCGACCATAACTTGTCCCTTCAATGCTAACCTTGGCTGGTATTTGATTATATATTCACTCAACTCAATGACCCATTTCAACATTAGTCCAGACAGATCTGGTTTTTGTTGGGTAACTCGGAGTGGCTAATTCTTGAGCACAGCCACTTGGTGAGCCTAGAAGTATGGGCAAAGCTTTTGGGCAGCGCTCTTTAGGGCTAGGTCCATCTGCTCCATTCTGGAGTACCGAGTCTCTACATCTAGCATTGCTTTGCTCACATAGTAGACGAACTTTTGATCTTTGTCTTGTATGTCTCGAAATAGGATGGCACCAACCACATAGTTAGATACAACCAAATACATATAGAGTTGTTTGCCATACTTGGGACTGCTCAGGATAGGCAGTTTAGTGAGGTAATGCTTGACTACTTCAAATGCCTATTTTCATTCATCCGTCCAGTCAAATGTGGTTGCTCTCCTAAGCGTGAGGAATAAATGTCTCAGCTTGTCTGTGAAACGGGCTATGAAACGCCCACAAGTTGCTAGACGAACTGTGAGGCATTGCAATTCCTTTTTACTATTTGGGACAAGTGTTTCAAGGACCTCCTTTATCTGAGCTAGATTAATTTCAATTCCCCTTTGGGTCACCATAAACCCTAGAAAGGTGTACTTAGCTGGGTTGAGTTTCATATTGTATGCCTGCATCAGGCGAAACGTTTCTTCTAGGTGCTAGACATGTTCAGCTCAGGTTTCGCTTTTCACAACAATGTCATCAATGTAGACCTCCATGGTTTGGCCGATCAAGGGCTTGAAAATCTTTGTCATTAATCTCTGATAAGTAGCACCAGCATTCTTGAGCCCGAATGACATGACTTTGTAGTAGTACAACCTATGAGGTGTAACAAAGGTTGTCTTTTCCTCATCCATCTAAAACATGGGGATTAGAACATGGGTGGTATTTGGAAAAAGCGTCTAGAAAGGAAAGCATCCTATGCCCAATGGTGGCGTCGACTATCTGATTTATCTGGGGTAAGGGAAAACTATTCTTTGGACAAACATCATTCAGGTTGGTGTAATCAACACAAACTCACCATTTCCCATTCTTCTTTGGAACGACCACCACGTTTGTCAACCAGTTTGGATACTTGACTTCTCTAATAAATTCGGCCATTAGCAACTTGTCAATTTTCATTTAGAAGATTCTCTACCTATCCGGATGGAAACGTCGAATCTTTTTCCAGACAGGATGAGATGAGGATATGACATTAAGATTGTGAGAGGCCATAGATAGATGGATTCCCAACATATTCGAGTGAGTCCAGACAAAGATGTCCTTGTTTCATTGAAACACACTTCTGAGTAGCTCCAATTCATCTTGTGTGAGTAAGGAGCTAGTATAGGTGATTCGATCCGTGTCATGAAAGAGGCATAATGGTTGGAGTGGATCAACTGTAGGTAGATCCTTCTCTATCAAGCTTAGTAATTGCTATTGCTCCTTTGTGTTTGATGATTCCAAACGTGCCTCTTCACTGGTTGAATATCTGGAGTCTAGGGCTATCTGGTAGCATTGGCGTGTAGCTAGCTAGTTGCCAAGGAGATCGATTTGCCCCTCCTCAATGAGGAAGCTCACCATCTGATGGTACGTAGAAGGAACGATCTTCATTTTGTGAAGCAATGCGTGTCCCATAATGGCATTGAAATGGGATAAATCCTCGACCATCAAGAATTGTACATTCAAGGTGACTAGGCTAACTTGGACGGGCAATACAACATCGCCTTGAGAGATTGTCGTGGCTCCATTGAACCTAGATAGTAATCATCCTAGGTTCTCTAGGATGGATGGTGGTGGCCCATCTGCTTATAGGCTGACATTTGTAAGAGGTCAACTGAGCTACTTGGATCAACCAAAACCCTTCTCACATTGAACCTACTTATTCCTAGTGTTAGGACTAGGGCATCTTTGTGAGGTTGTAATACCCGACTGATTCATGCCTAATTGGTGTCTCAGCTGATATATATCCAGCTGGTGCTCCTTGATGGCAGGTGTAATCAACAAAATTTTTAACCTATAACACCATGAACTAGGGTAGCAAATACAAAGCTACTATAGCATAGTGGCTCTAGGATCGTTCCACTGGGAAGGGTACTCAAGATTGAAAATGATACCAATTCAAAGTGAATTGGTGCTATTTCATTTCAAGATTAGCTTAAGAAATAAAACACAAACTTTGGTTGAAAAAGGTTTGGACTTAGATTAACAACACAACAAGTGATGAAAATAACTTAAGAAGAAAAGCATTCCTTGGAGATTCAGGTATACAGGGGAGGTTCCTCATGCAAAAGCATAGCTCCGGTCAGTTGGTTCAATTCCTCATATTAGAGAATTAACTTAAAGTCAATTCTCTCACAGGTGCTACTCAAATGCATCCCTCAATTGGATTTCAGCTTTAATTCTCTCACTGATGCAACTTGCAATGGTTTGAGCCTCTCACTAGCCTTTACCATTCAAGGTGATCTTTAACCTTGGATTACCCGTCAAAAGCTCGCAAGAGGTAACTAATGGATGCCTCCTAAGAGTCCAAAAGCTTACCAAGTGTTGGCTATTCTAGAAAATCCTACCTTCAAGTCACCTACCAAAGGCTCGCAAGGGGTAAACTAGTGCATCTCCATGGTTAGAGATCACTTGCCTTACCAAGTGTTGGCCCAGGTGACTCCAAGGTGTTTTAAGTTAACTAAAAACATTAGAAACCATTCACGGGACACACTTACTTTTCATTCATAGCTGAAACCACAAAGCTTCTGATTGATGCACTTGGAACCTTTCCCGGCAACCTTAACTCCAAGGAACTAAAAGGTTTAGCTACTCATTCTCTGGGGAAAACTCCTCAGAGAGTGCATAACTTAGTAAACTAAGTAAAAACACAATCAAAGAGAGAAGGTAAGGTAGAAAAGAGCTAAAGCTCTATGTATTTCTTTCTTTGAAAACTTACAAAAGGTTCAACAACCACCACCTTCAGAACATGCTCCTCGGGCTCTAATAAAACCAAAATTACAATTACAGCTCTCCCCTGATATTTTGTCAAATTCCTAACTTAAAAGCTAAGGAAATCTATCATTGGTGACTTACAAGGAGAATTTAGACATTTAGGCAACAAAAATCTAATGAAAAATATCTCCAAGTGTCGGTTACAAATATCGGGAAGCACTAAGGACCACTTCGCAGGTGACAAGTGAGGTCTGCGAAATTTCGCAGGTGCACAAGAGGAGTTGCGAAATTTCTTCATAGCAGCCAGCTGCTTCAACACCTTAGCAAAGTGGACTTCCATCATGTGGTGTTTGGCTTCCATCGCGGCGTGAAGCTTTAGGGGCTCTCCATAGCACTGTGCAAAAAGGCTGCGAAATCACTTCGCAACAAAAAATGGTGATTTCGCAGCACTTTTCTGAAGCCTTCCTTCCTTCAGCTTGGAGCAGTTATCTTCCAAAGGCTGTAACTTCCTCATTTGTAATCCAAATTGCATACGATTTGAGGCATTGGATTGTTGACTTCCTAAGCTTTCAAATGACATATAGCATGCATAATTTGGACTCCAGGAAGTGCTCCAAAAGTGGCTGCAGTGATTGTCATCAAGAGAGCTCCACGGCTGATTTCTCTTTGCTTTCCCTTTTTATTTCCACTTTGCTTATGGCAAAAGAGCTTCAAGGCTTTGATTCTTCATGCCTCTGAGCTTCCCATAGCTTTCCAAGGATTCCATATAACTCTCCTCAACCTCCTAATTCTTTGGTGATCAAAATACTAACAAAAACACCAAAACTTACACAATTTGATTAGAATCAATTGCAAGGGGCCTTAACATGCTAATTGGGTTAAAATGCACTAACTACTACTCAAAAGTGTTTAAAAGGATTAATTACAAGCTATCAAATAGCACTTTTTGAGTAGTAATCACTCCCCCCAACTGACATATTGCTAGTCCCTTAGCAATGAAGGAGAGAAAAACAAAACAAAATTACCATAATTTACAAATCATGCTAATCACTTCCAAAAAAATATTTAAGAGGCATGACTAAAAAACTCTCTCATGGAACATTAAAGAACTATAACTTCAATATTTCAACAAGAGAAATCAGCAACCTTGCTAAATACCACTGATCAAGGGAATGCATTATGCAAATTGAAGTTTTAGAATCATTTTCACTTCCAAAGAACCAAACTTTAATCTTCCACAAAAATCTAAGTGTAAGATAATAGACTCCGAATATAGCATGCTAAACTAATCTCTCCCCCCAACCTACCTCTTTTCAACACTTAGCAAACTGACCAAATTCAATAAACAGAGAACACACTTTTTTTTTTTTTTTTTTTTTTTTTTTTTTTTTTTTTTTTATGGTAGCAGACTTAAGGGGCATTCTTTTTTGTTTTGTCCATGTAACGGGGGTCCATCGATGACTCCCAACCAATTAAGGTTTAGGGCATCAAGCTTTAAGGATCTTTCAACCACTAACTCCTTGGATTTCGCCCCGGACTTTTTCATATACCCTTTTTGCCTACCATATGCTAACTCCACCTATCCACCCTTGTAACGAGCATTGAGGCCGGTGACTCCCAACCAATTAAGGCTTAGGGCACCAGGTTTAAAAGGTTTTCACCATATACCCTTTCAGACCTTGCTCGGGTTTCAAGGCAAGCAAACATTTTGCTTTCTTTCTTTTTTTCTCAAAGGCTCATTGGCCTTTCATAGGGTGTCTCAATATCATTAAAATGAGGTCAAAGGTACCAAGTCCCAAAATTTTTCTAAGTCAAGGGGGAAATAGTTTCTCATTTTATAAAAGGAATCTATTGTGCACAGTATGTGAATAGCTTAAAGTGGAAGGGCTAAACTTGATTTCAATAGAAGTTTCAACAATTGAACCACTTTAATAAGCATAATCCAAACTCTTAGTTAGATGAAAAGCAACAGTTCAGTTTCTCCTATTTTAATTCGAAAATTTTTCCTCAAAATCCATGGAGATTATAGTAACAAGCAAAAACTACAACTAAATTACTAGGCACAACTGAATTATCAAAATAACATAACTATTTTACTAGACAAAGCTAACATATCAAAATAACTTAGCATACTTCCTTCAACTTAGCAAACTTCCTTCCTCATTTCACCCCCCCCAACCGAGCTGAGCATTGTCCTCAATGTGATATGGGTGATTGAAAATAAAGGGAGGAAGTTGTACCTCCTAATCGATTTCAATTTCGAATATTGAATGGAGAAACCACATGTTTCAAAAAGAATAAACGATGTGAGCAAAGGGAGTAAGAGTAAATTAATGCTAAGTGTTAACAAAAAAATTAAACTTTGTATTACTTTACTCATTTGTGAACAGCTGAACAAGGAAGTAATACAACAATCCATAGAATCTCCACAAATATTATCAAAAAGTAGGAGATTTCATAAAAGACTAACCAAAACAAAAAACAAAAAAAAATAATATATCAAAGATATAAAAATGTTCAGAGGAGGGAAGTGCTAGAGTTGATAGCCTATGAAGATGGCTCTGCCTCTGGAGTAGCTGACTGATGAGGGGCAGGAGGCTCTGTGGTGATAGGAGTGGCCTGCTCATCAGTTGCTTGGAGGCCAAGATGCTGCTGAAGCTGCCTCAGGATAAAAGTATGCTGAGCCTGAGTAGCCATCATCTGCTGCTGGTGAGATCTCAAAGCTGCCATCTCTTGAGCAAGTCTGCTGAGGACCCGCATTTTTCACATGCGCCCCCACTCGATCGGCGAGACTCGCTTTTTATATTTGTGAAAAATTATTTAGTTTTAAAAAAGTCGGAGTCGCCACTTATTTTATTTTTATTTTAAAGGGAAAATAAAACAAGAAAGAAAAACGCTAAGATGTGACTCCATAATTTTTGGAAAAAAGCATGTCTTTGAAAAACCCGAGTCTAAGTCCGGGGATCAGGTTACTTATTGGGAAGGTACCTCTAGGAGGTAGCACCCCTCTAAGCCCTAAAGAGGTCTCTACTAACTAAGTTAAGGGAAGTGTGGCAATTAAATGGTTGATCATGGATACCTAGATAGATTAAGGTGATTTCAAATATTGCATGCCTAACAAGAAAACCAACCATAAGAGAGAGTCGAAGTGCGTACCTGAACAGCTCCTCGAGCGCTATCATGAAACATAAGAGATTAGTTTAAACACCCAAGAATCACATCATGCATGGATATGGTCACTAATCACATACGTGTCCATAGAATTCTCAAAAATAGGTGTGAAGGAGCGTACCTGGATAGCAAGCTAAAACGCCTTTATGGGAAACAAGGTTAGCCCAATAACAAATATAAAGCAAATTCAAGCATATCTCCAAGAGGAATCAAAATCAATTAAATACCCAAACAACCATCTTTAAAATCAATATTAGTGAAGATATCAAGAATGTAGGACCCCCCACCAAAGTCCATATTACTTTTGCACGAATCGATTCAATGAATTCCATTGTTTGGAATCATGAAGTTTGTTCATGCTTGTTGAAAATCAAGAAAATCATGAAAATAGTTAAAAATCAGATAAAACTGTGAAAGTGCATGCCCGAAGGAAAATGGCAGCAAATAGCATGTTAAAATTGGGATTTTATACCTAGATGCTCCTAAGATGGATTTTTCAAAGCTGGGAATATTCAGTTGAACAATGGTTTCAAAATTCAATTTAAAACAGTAAGTTCCCAATCAAAGAAGTAAATAGAGGAGAAGGTGTATGTAGTAAGGTTGCTATGATGGAGTGGAGTCTGGAGGTTCTGGATAGAAGGGACCGATTCCACTACAAAAGTGTTCAACTGTCAAATGCTTCAACTTAAGAGACATCTTGATTTGTAAGCTCGACTGGACTCTCTTCAACATAAGCCAAATACTGAATAGAAGGTTTAGAATTTCCAGTTTTCTGCATTGAGAGGTTTTCTGCATTCTGCTAGTTTTCAAGTGATTAAGCCTTTCAACTTTTACCTCAATCTGCCATAATATAGTTTGATTCATGTGGCCTGTGGTCAAATAAACCATTTTCTGCATACTTAAGCTTCCTGTGTGAAGACTTCATTACTCGGAGAGACATCCTGACTACTTCGAATACATGGTTCAAATTCTGCTGTTTGCTGAGGAATTCCAATAGAGAGCAAGAGTGTTTAGATACCGTTCTTAACTTCTGTCACACACGGAGACTATTTTCTTTCTGTCTTAAACAATCTGTACTGAACTTGGTTTTCATCTTTAATGATGGTGTTTGATCTGTATTTCTATTAAAAGCTCTACCAATTCCATAACAGTTCCAGAATTCTGCATCAATTGGTCTCTTAGCTGGACAAACGAATAAAGTCTGTATGTGCTTCCTATTTATTCGTCAAGAGCAAACTAAGGATACCCTTGATGTGATAGGCAGCTAGATCAATTTCAATCTCCACAGGTACTGAGTCCTTTTGCTGTCCTGAACCCCATTGCTTTGAGGTCAATATGCTTGATAGCATTTGATTTGGCTGTAACTCGATTTTCGAGTTCTTAGTTTTCTTTTGCTGAAGCCAAAATTCATCCGCTTCTCAAGTGTCTCTAGAAATTAATCATGCAATCTTGAAGCTCCAGTTTGTCGTGTGTCTTACTCTTCCCACTCACAAAGATTTAAAAAAAGTCTGAGCTACTCGAAGAGCCTGATATCTGTCAAAGTATGTCGAGCTAAAGGTCATGGAAACGAGCCAATACCCTCCCCCTTCTCTTACTCTGCTTCTGCCACAAATCAGTCGTAAACAAAGTCTGTTCGATTTCATAGAGTACTAATAACCAGTGTGTCTAGGTGATGCTAGATGCTTTTTGTAGACTAGGGTATCGTATAGAGCAGTAGGCACCATTCCGGAAAACTGGGCAAAATTAGGCCCAAGCAATAGCTTGAGTAGGACTTCAGTCCCTGATTTTTTCCACAAATAATCAGCAAGCTTCATGACATTCTAATATTCTGTTAACTAGAGTAGTCACATGAAAGATGCCAAGTTGGACGAGCTGTTCATTATTGATGTTTACTACAACTGAACTTATCAAAGCTCTACAGCAAAGGCCATCCTCTTTTCCCCCACTTCAAGCTGCGTAACTATCCTCCTTGCGATATCAAGGCCGAATTCTTCACTAGTTTGCATTCTCACAAGAAGTGTTGACTAGTATGGAACCTGCTCAGCTATGGAATCTCCAGGAGAATGACCTAGGCTCTGCATAAGCCGAGAGAATTTCAATAACACAAGCATAATATCACAAAGAGCGACAGAACTTCTGATTCCCTAGCATCAGGTACATTCCTTGTGTAGTCACCAAGAACAGGATCAATCATTGGAGAAACAAGTTGCTTTCCAATTTGTGACTGATCTTCAGCCTTGTAAAAGTTGTTTCCAGCATCTGAGCCATCTGTGTTGCCACTTTCATGCTCAGAACCATCATCATCATCTTTTGGACCCCTGTGATCGTTGCGAGGGTGATTGAAAGTGACGAGCAGGTTTCAGGCTCCCTTTGGAAATTAAATACACTTTACTAGTTTCAATCTGACTGTAGAATTGATCAGCTATAGCAGTGAAACATAATTCCCTAATTTCTCCACCATCAACTCAACAGCAGCTTCATCAAGTGTTAAAACATCACCACTGCCTGTTCCCCACACTAATAACGAACATCGAAGCTTCCTTTTTCTTTGTCTTGCTATCCAGAAACAACCATTTTTAAACAAGTATAATCGACTGAAAGGTGCCCTCTTTCAGGTTTGTTGTATAAATTAGTTGCCCTTGTTGATATGATGTTTGCAAATTCAATCTGAATCTGACCATTCAAAATACCCCAAATCTTAATTTGTGCATCTCCATAACTGATGCCAAAGAAGTCCAAAGAGGAGCCAAAGGTTGTTAACAAATCTTGAGAAGCAGAGGGTTGGCTTCACTGAAAGTGATCTATGGTCCCATAAAAATTTCTGGTTCTGGTATTTCAAATAATGAATTCCTCTCTGAAGAACTGGACTGAGCATGCTGCACTTCGATCCCTTGATTGATCCATCTTACGAAGGAGTTCAAGCACATTCTGACTTGATTGAGCAGTCTCATTTCGGAAATAGATACCAGCTGATCTGGGAAAAACCTCCTTTTCCATTATACACAGATTGTACTCCATCAACAACCACCTTTGTAATAGGCTCATTCCTCGTGGCTTCAGGATCAACTCCTGGTTTGGTTTCTGTTTCTTGTTTCTCCTCATTATTAATCAGACCAGCAGTTTCACTTTTATCAGTATGAATATCCCCTTCAGTACCATCCTGGTTATCAACCGTAACAGCAACTCGGACAACAGCACAGTTTCTTTTATAGTCATTGCAGAAATAGATGAATTGTTTCCTTTATATGTCAGAACTGGACCATCCTCTGTAGTTGATTCCGTCACATCATCACCTACGCTGTTATTGCAAGCAGCTCTTTTCTCCTTCATTAATGCCAGGCAACCAATGAGTGTACCTCACAAAGCTCTCCAATCTGCCAGTCCTTCTCTTGCATGGATTAAATTATCTGTAGTGGGCAAATACATCCCCATATCTCTGACAAGTGCCTCTAAAGTTAATATATCGTTCTTCAAAAGGTAAGCTACAGCGTCCACACTTGCAGCCTGCTGCCTATGCGTGCACCAATTACAGAATGGGGTGAAGATCCTGATGTTTTTCAAACTTATTGCTTATCTGATCATGAGCTCTTCATCCTCAAATCATATATTTTATTTTTGCATACCTACAATGAAAGGAACAGGGGCACCAAGAAAATCGAACATCTTCCTTGGTAAAAAAGGAAGCAATAAGCTCTGCCATTCAAATGAACAAATCATGGGAATAAGAGATAACACTGTGGCCAATATAACACCCAGATTTGAACACGTTATTACCACTTGCTTTCCCAACAATACTCCTTCAAGCAATGCCAAAACACTTTCAAGGGAAAGAACTTGACAAACTGTTGCTGTTGTCCATATTGATAGTGCAAGAGCTTCCTCGGCAGCAGCTAACTCGACATTGGCCTCAACAGGTTTCAGCGAAGGATGCAATCTTATGAAATGCGCAGAAATTGGAGGTCGATTATACTCAATGGCCTGCAGAAGTGTTTTGAGTTATGTCTATGCTGGAAGATGGACAAGACTGCCTCTTAACTTCACTTCGAACAGCTGGAATTTTTGGACCCTTACGGTTTGGATGGCAAGGCGGCTCTGCTTTGGAGAACCGTGTCTGTCAGTTGGACCATTTTCTATGGTATTAATAGGAACCACAAGTGAAGCATGAGCCTTGTTAACTGTAAGAGCAGTTTATTGATGGCAAAACGAGATTATGGGAATCCAATCATATTGTGGCAAGGAGAATATTAGGATCACTATTTTTCATCTTTCTTTTTTAATAATGACTCAAATGGCAGGGGGTCTCCAGCGGCTGATTCGTGTTCCGCCAAATATTCTGTTCAAGTATGAGTCCCTTCTAAGCTGCCTGTATTTTCAGAGCCTTCACGCCGATGTGTACGTATAGCATTCCTGACACCATGAATAAATACCCCAAACTGCTCTCAGGACGAACACCATAAATGGAATCAGATTGACATCCATAACCATTTTTCTGAAATTGGGGTTCATAAAATGAAGTTGTAATCCATTTTTTCAGCATTCTTCCTCTTTGATCCACCTTGAAGATTTCAAGAGTTGGATATTCATGATCCAAATGAGTGAATCTTCCAGCAACACTTCAATACTAAAAAAAAAGAAGAAAAGAGATCAGAATGTTCTACTTCCTCTTAATTGCAGTGATTTCATTTAGCATTCTGCTGTTCTACTTTCTCTTAATTGCAGTGATTTCATTTAGCATTCTGCTAGTAGTGAATAGTTGAGAACATTATGCTTGAAGTGCTTGAATTAAGGACACTTCAACACCTCAAATCAAGATAAGTGGCTGCAAAATAGGACATGTTCAGTCTTGTTTGAAAGCTGAGGATTCACATCAGCTTTCACGTAAGACTACTGCACACCTATAGGCAATGGATGCTCGGAATGGAGAAGTATTGGCATAACCATCAGCATATATGGGAATTGCAAATTCTGCTTCAAATACAAGCAACACTTCCAACTTCCCAGGGAAGACAAGATCGAACAAAGACCACAGCTCAGCCAGCTTGTTCTGAATTGGTGCACCAGTCTTTATTATACGATGAACAACCTACTACTGCTTACGAAGTATGGTAATTTCAGCATTTGGATTCCGAATTCAGCGTCATTCATCTAAAATTGCATGACCCCATTGCTGCTACTCATATCCCTTGTTGGGAAAACTGATTTACCATTCAAAGTCCATTCATTACTCTTCACAACTGTCTACAAAGGCTACTGCTCTATTTTGGCTGAAGGTGACATTGGATAATTATTAAATGCAGCAGGATATTTCACCAGCGGTAAAGTCGAATCTGGTAATGATGAGAAACCTGTTTGTATCCTCTTCTCATCCCGAAAACCATAATTCATGAGAAGGTGCTCAAGGCCCGAACAAATACTACGATCTATCTTCGAGGCATCTAGATTTTCGTCAATGCGACGATGACTGATGAACTTCAGATTAACTGATTTGTTGTTTAACTTAGGATTATGAACCCTTCTTTTATCACCATTCTCATTACTACAGGATACGCAAGAAGCTCATCTAGTAATAACCAGTAGGTGAACTCTCGTGTAATTGCTGCTGAATCTAAGGACTATACAATTGTTCTGGTCCATTGATGTACATCTGTCCACCAACAAAAGTAGGAAGGGAATATCCAATTGTTGATTATGCTGAAGTTCTGAGCTCCGGGTTTGCCTTTCAGCATGAGCGTTTGCTGGAGCAATACTGCATAATTGAGATATGAAATGTTCCTCCAAAGGAGCCATAATAATGGCTTGACCATTATTAACAGCACGTGCAGCAACAAGAAGCTGGACAGAGTTATCACCATTCATGTTGAAGTCATCCTCCATCAGTGACCTAATCTGCACTCTGCTTTCCATTGCTGCTTTCTCCATTGAATTTCTGGGCTTGCATCTTTAAGTTGTGAACTGATTCCACGATCCTTAAAAAATCTGGAATAGAAAATAATCTGGTCCGTGAGCACTGAGTTTGACTTGAATCGTTCTCAAGGCATCGTTGATCCAGCTTGCTTCGTTTAATTTATTGGCTATAAAGCCAACGAATTTCCATATCCAATGTTCCCACATTCACAACTAAAGGGATCTTCTTCTCTATCATGGCGTTAAAACAGAACCGTCACAGGCCATGACACTTCCAACTACATAATCTGCAACCCCTGTTGTTGTGATGCCCAAAACTCCCTGTATAAATCCCCCATCTGACAAGATCCTCCACTATTTCAATTAGGTTCTTCAGAATATCACCATAAAACTGATCATCAAATTAAGAAGCTAGAGCATGTGCAGATCCCCATCATAAAACACAGAAACCAATGCATCAAGGCCCTGACCAGGAAAACGGATACAAG